>NC_080046.1:58146194-58446194 GCF_012489685.1 Lotus japonicus | reverse complement strand
GGGTTTTGCAGCAAGATATGCTTCCTCAGAGCCACCTACCTGGGAAATTTCATGTTTTGTTCATTAAATTAATTTAGTCCTCCAATGTCTATTTTTCGACATCAAAATAGTCCAAAAGTAACTGAAAGCTGGGATCAGATTGATATCATTCAATGACCATAGATAATTGAGAGCCAATATGATCTCACTTGTTTTTCAACTACCATATTGATGCTCCAAAAATCTTTCTAGGGCCAAATCGGGAGTTTATTCTAAAAAGTACTATTCCCAATAAGAATCGAAAGGAATAGTTATACAGAGTTCTTCTGGTTTTCAGAATAAAATGCACGGCCTTTAAACCTAAAATTATCACCAAAGGCATATTCTAATTTGGGTGTGCTTTCAATAGGCTAGAATAAAAGAGAAGAAATACCATAAAAGTAAGTGTACCAGCTTCTGCTGCAATCACACTTCCAGATACAGGAGCATCCAACTTGACAGGTATTTCCCAATCACCTGCATATTGTATGATCATTCAGTAACACAACATTTTTTTTTTCAGTAACACAACATTGAAAAGAGTAAATCAGTCATCATACTAAATAATTAGAAGCAATTGATAGACCAGCAGGATTTTATGATGGCTCCTCTACCCATCCATAAAGAAAAATAGAATAAAACAACTTTATTGAAATATTTGAAGGGTAGTTAATATATAAATTGCAGAATTGAGTTGACTACTTTGTGATTTTCACAAATAAGCATGACAAGTGTTAAAGATATCTCATGAAGATAGTGCAAGTTGCCCTTATGTTTTATACAAAGTACAAACTATCAATCCGTGAATTGCATACTGCATAGAATTCCCAGGGAATTTCCCATGCACAGCAATTTAGTTATGAATGAATATGAAAAAAAAAATTCTAAGGTGATGGAAAGAATAACAAATTCATAGACGGCAATTCAAGTTAAAATATAGTTTACTTGGCTAACATTTTACTTTATGTTACCTTTCTTTTCTTTTAGAATATAATTAGATATTGTAGCAGAAAGGTTTCTTGATGTTTGTGGATCAATAGTGGATGCATCTATCAATAACCATGGCCTTAGGAGTTTTCCACCATGAAGCAAACCATTTGGTCCAGTGTAAACATCAATCACCTACTTAAATTAAATAAGGATGTTATCCTGACATCAAACATGGTCATATTATAATATTTGAAGCAGTAACACAAGGCATTCAAACCTGTAAAATGCTAGATGAGCTATTTAAGTACACATCTTAGTGAACTGTAAAGCTAAATACGGGTTTACAGTTTTGGGCCAGTTAAATATAGATGTGACAAGATACATAACCACAATCATAATTTGATATAACCCTTGACTATTAAACAAGTTCATTTCCATGTCTCCAACCATAGATAATAAATCTTTGTAAGGTAACATGTTACCTATTTCAAATAGGAAGAATTTATGAGCATGAAAAATATGTCAGGTTTCATCATGTTACAGAATTAGAAGCCTTTATTTTTGTATAAGAGAGAGAAGAACAGGTCAATCTAACATTTTTATGTCCTTTTTCTTAACCATATGCAAAGTCAACAATAATACTATTATCTTAGCTGGTTAACCAAAAATTGAAATCATAGCGCAAAGATTAAGTAGTTGCTGCAGGGCTATAGAGTTAACTAAAGCAGATGATGTAATCCATTCACAAGAAAGAAACTATCACTAGAACAGCTATACTCACATGGGCAGAAGAAGGTAACATTGTAATTACAACATCGCTCGCTTCTGAAACTTCATAAGGTGTTTCCTTCGTGGAAACTCCCATCTGAGAGAACTTATTGAGAACATCAGAGTTTCTGCCAAATTTTTACAAATCCCAATCAGCATCACATTCTTCTTAAATTAACAAAAAGAAATTAACTATGCAATTAACTCAGACTCCACATACGAAACACATTTTCACGCGATACCTCAATATCCTACAAATCGCCTCTTCCAAAGAAATGAGAATTCAGTACTCTCTCAAAACGATAAAATTCGGAACTCAGCACTCAATAAATAAAAGGCATGGTAAGATCAAGAAAGTGTTTAAAACATTACAGGTCATGAACTGTAAGTCTGAATCCAGCTTTCATCAGATTATTCGCCATTCGGGATCCCATGTTTCCAAGACCAATGAATCCAACATTCTGTAGTGCATCACATTATCAGTTAGAAGAATAAAGTATAAATTTACAAAACAAGCATCAAGTTAACATGATGAATTATAGCTAATGAACCTATAAAAAACAGTTAATGATGTTTTAAACATTCAACTTTCAGCTCATAAAGGCAAAACCTAACACCTAAAATACTCAACTTTGAGATAAACATAGAGAAAAACACCCCAAGAGAAAAATAAAAAGCAACACAACTCACTGGTATGATCAAGGCTAAAAATTCTGTGAACTACCCAGATAAGAATTAGCATGAAAGATGCAAGCTTTGCATGTTTTAGAAGATAAGAAGCAGTGTTCACCAAAAAAAAAAAAAACAGTATGTTAAGGCAAGTAGACTCAGAGAACGGGGATAGTGAGTGATTACAGACCTGCAAGTGATGAGGGGGAGCCTGGGAAGAAGAGAAAGAACGAAGTTGGAAGGTTTGAGAATTGCATTTGGCAAGAGAAAGCAGAGATCTCAACCTGCAAATCGCCATGGCTATCCTTTCTCTCTTTCTTTTTTTAGTTCATCTTTTGTGTTTTTGTAAGCTCATCATGTCACCTTTTTCATCATGAACTAAAATTAATTTTATACATATACATTTTTTTTTCATCTCATTTTCACGCAATTTTTTTATAGCGGAGATAGAATATAATTATTTTAATTAAAATAGGAGATGATTGCTATGGTTATGTACTAGTTAAGAATTTAAAAAAAGTTCAGTTTTTTTATTCCTATAAATATAGCAAATATTAGTTTTAATCTTTGAAAAAATAAATTTCTTTGTTTTTAATCTTTGAAAATATACACTGTATTTATTTTTAAGAAATATGGTTACATTGTGCTTACGTCGTCACACATGGGCGAGCATCATTATCCAAGAAACTCATTAGAGTTTCTAATTTAAATTTTGGTAATGCCACGTCATTTAAACCACTTTAATAAACTCTACTCACTTTTTACTCCAATCCAGAAATTCTAAAAAGTTTCTTAAATGGATCCCACAATATACCCCACTACTTTCTTGTAAATCCAGTTACCTATTTATTTGCTTTTTTATTTGTTTTTTATTTATTTTTTAATCATTAAATTTAGAAGAGAAACTTTGAGCAAAGTTTCTAGAGAAACTTTGGAGCAAAGTTGCTTGCCACGTGGAGAAACTTAATTTTCTGCAACGGTTAAAAAACTTTACTTCAGATGACATGTCATAAAGAAACTCACAAAGTTTCTTTGTTGCTGATGCTCTTATTGTGATTTAGCATTGTGTAACTCACTTTTAACACAACTCATTACAACATGATTTGGTACATGAGAACAGCTCATTACAACATGGATTTGGTACATGAGAGGCTCATGGAGGAATTAAAGTTTGAAAGTTTCTTCTCCACATTCCTTCCAAGTTCGAACTTATTGTTCATGTACCCCTTTTCTACTTCAACCCATGTCCATTATCATCTTCCTTTTCGTTTTACATTCGTTGTGGCGGTGTGTAATTGAATAAGACAGCCTGGATGGCGCTAATGAGTAAATGACTCCTCACGCCTTTGTCTTCTTCACCCTCGGCCGGCCGAGTGGAAGAAAAATAAGCAGATTCATAGAAGAAGAGGTTCTATGATGAAGCTTGGGGGAATAAGAAAAATGAGTTCAATAAAAATTAAAGTCGAAAACGTCAAAATGAGAGAGAAATTAAGTTTTTTAATTTAAAATTTAAAAAATAAGTTGCATAAATATTTTTTATGCTTAATACATCAGAAGACCCCTGTAATTGTAAAGGGAATCAAATCCAGGGCTTGGAAAAATTTTGCATCAAATTGGGTCCCTAGATTTTTTTTTAAATTCAATTAAGGTCAAAGTGTGTCAGCCTTTAATTTTATCCCAGTCATCAATTCCACGTGGCTTTTATAATTTTTTTTAGGCTTAAATACTCTATTGGTCCCTGAAATTGTAAAGGGAATCAAATCTGATCCTTGTAAAATTTTCGCATCAAATTGGGTCCCTAATATTTTTTTTTTAATCTAATTGGGTTCAAAGTGTGACTGAGTCTGATGTGTCTTAGTTTTTACACTGTCATCATTGACAGGTGGCTTTTATCTTTTTTTTTTAATACAAACTAATTCCAACTCATTAAAAAAACTTAATCTAAAAAAAAAAACTAAACCTAATCTGAAAACCTAATTTAACCTAATTTAAGAACATCTATTTTCCTTTCCACGCCCTTCACCACCAACCCAGCAAACCAGATGAAGAACAAGAGCAAGACCCTCACTCTCTGCTCAAACAAGACCCAATCGAGATATGGGTTAAAACCTTCTCCTCCCCCAAAAACACCTCCTTCCCCAACCTCACCGGCTTCCTCGCCGTCTTCGTCGCCTGGTTCTTCCTCTTCTTCTTTCGCGACCGCCCTGTCGTAGTCCGCTCCCGCATCGTCGACCACCGTTTCCTCCTCATCGCGCTCTCGGTAGTCACAGTTGTTGCGCTCGTCCTCACCGAGATCTGGCTCAGCGTCCTCATGTCGCTCCTCGTCGGCGCCGCGGTGGTCTGGCTGCACGCGGTTTTCCGGAGCACTAAGGATTTGTACGTGGATGAGTTAGATGTTTCCAATGGAGGGTTGATTTCGGTTGTTTGCGAAATAGACTGGTGTTTTCTAACAAAAATCTAGATTGGGACAACTTATTGAGCTTAATTCAAGGGAAAACTTTCTATCGCTCTTAACTTGTTTGTGGTTGTGCCAATGTTTCATTTTTTTACTGTTTCCTAGATCTGATCCTTCTTTCTCTTCACTGTAATTTTTTCACAATGGAATTTTGCAATTTTGCATAATAGAAGAGGAAGGGGGATTTATCTTAAGGGGTTTGGGGTTATTTAGGTATTTAGGGATTTTAATTTAGTTTGGTGTTTAGGTTAGTTAGTGATTTGAAGATGAATGAGGATGAAGAGGAGGATAAATTTATGGGTTCTTAAATTTCTGGATTTGAAGATGAATGAGAATAAAGATTTGAAGATGAATGAGAATAAAGATGAATGAAGATGTTTAAGTGGTGAATTTCTGGTTTTGAAGATGAATGATGATGAAGATGTTTAAGTGGTGAGATTTTTTTTTCGGATTAGGTTAGGTTTTTTTTAGATTAGATTAGGTTTTTTTTTAATGTTATGAGTTGGAATTAAAAAAAAATTAAGAATTCAAATTTTTCAATTTAAAAAAAATTAAAATGCCATGTGGAAAAGCTGAGTAGGCTAAAAATCGAGCCACATCAGCTGTTGGCACACTTTGTCCTTAATTGGATTAAAAAAAAAAATTAGGGATCCAATTTGATGCGAAAATTTTAAAGGGACCAAATTTGATTCCCTTTACAATTATAGGGACTAATTGAACCTTTAAGCCTTTTTTTTAATTAAAAAAAAAATTTATATTTTTAATTCCAACTCAATTATTTAATCAGATTTTTTTTTTACTAAAACTTAATAAAAAAACCTAATCTAATAATCCTTAACTAAACAATCTAACTAATCCCCTTTGAGACCCATAAAAAAAAATTGGGATCTCTTGAGGTTTCTGAATGAAAAATCACTTCTGAGGTTTCATTCACAACCAAGCCAAACATGCCCTTAGGCTTTACCTCTCTCTGAGATTTATTTCATTTCACCCACCGCAGATCCATGGCACCTGTCATAAGCCTCACCACATGTTAGCAAAACCCCTCCTCCTTCTTTAACCTTCTAGAACCATTTCTCAGACAGAAACCTTAGCAGCTTCACTGTTTTCTGCAAAACATCATGCGA
The DNA here is from genome assembly GCF_012489685.1 of Lotus japonicus. Taxonomy (NCBI): domain Eukaryota; kingdom Viridiplantae; phylum Streptophyta; class Magnoliopsida; order Fabales; family Fabaceae; genus Lotus; species Lotus japonicus. Next base: position 58,440,227 of record NC_080046.1, on the reverse strand, counting down.
TTCAAACTCGGCAAGCGCGTGACCCGGCACAAAATGGATCTTCAAGAGGTTCAATACCCGACCCGGATAACACCGATTGAATCCAACCCCGGCGAGAATCGGCAACGGAAGCACCATGGCGAAGCTTCTCACGTGGGGTCGGAGGCTGACCAAAGGAGCAAAGTCACTCTGCGCGAGAAACGGGTCAGGTTACATTCCGGTAGGATCCGACCCGGATCAGGGAAAGACTTGGCGGTGTACGTGGGGCAGAAAGACGGCGAGTTTCACCGCGTTCTGGTGTCGGTGGTGTACTGCAACCACCCTTTGTTCGGGGATTTGTTGAGGGAAGCGGAGAGGGAGTACGGGTTTCACCACCCGGGTGGGATCACGATTCCTTGCCGGGTCACCGAGTTTGAACGCGTGAAGACCCGAATTGAGTCCGGGTCGGGTGTCCGTGGCGGTTTGGTGCGGCGGCGATGTTGTTGACCGTGGATGGGTATGTGGTGATGTTGACGAAGATATATATGTTAGAGTTGATGGCGACTGAGGAATTCTTTTGGATCTTTTGTTGTTTTTCTGGATTAGATTGTAGTTGGATTAGAATTTAGAACACCTTGTGTAAATGGAATTTTGGATGTAAAGTATGAATAGATATTTCATTTTCAACTTTTTCAAAAAAAATAAATAATAATCTAAATAATTTATTAGTTAGATTATTAGATCGTTTAGTTAAGGATTATTAGATTAGGTTTTTTATTTTTTTTTTCTGATTAAATAATTGAGTTGGAATTTAAAATATTTTTTTAATTAAAAAAATTATAAAAGCCACATGGAATTGATGACTGGGATAAAATTGAAAGCTGGCACACTTTGGCCTTAAATGAATTAAAAAAATAAATTCTAGGGACCCAATTTGATGCAATATTTTTCCAGGCCCTGGATTTGATTCCCTTTACAATTACAAGGGCCTTATGATGTATTAAGCCTATTTTTTATTTTAAGTTGGTTTTAACTTTTAATGGAGTCGAGGTTTTTTGTCATAGTAAAAACGTGTTGTTTACTTCTTCACAAAATTCAATTCAGTTAAAGTATTATGTATAGCGAATAAAAATATTTTCACTTGCCAGTTCAGGTGGTTATTGAGAAAGTTTATGCTAATGTTCCTCCTTCATTGGATGGCCCATGTTTGGAAGGGGATGATGTTGTGGTGCTTTTAGGAATGGCTTCACCGGAAACGCGTGACAGCAACACGAATGTGAAGTGGTGTGCACCGCCAGTGGGAAGGATTAAGATTAATATCGATGTGTTCCCCTAAAAAAAAGATTAATATCGATGCGTCGGTTCGGAGTAATCAAGGTACAAGTTTTGGTATGGTAGCCCAGAACTGTCGGGGTGAGGTACTAGCCGTTGCAACAGAGGTGCCTAAGGAGTTGTCCCCTCTGCTGGCCGAGGCTTTATGTTGCAGATGGGCCTTGGGTTTGGCTCGTGAACTTGGCTTTGGAAGGATTATTGTGGAGACTGCTTGTTTACTCCTTTATAAAGCATGGATGGTTAAGTTACATAAACCATCATATCTCCCGTCTATAGTGTAGGATTGTTTGCATATTGGTGAGAGTTTTCTTATTCTTAATCTTGTTCATGGTAGGAGGCAAGGTAATGCCATTGCGGATTTTCTAGCTAAGTGATTGTTTAGTTCTCTCAGTCATGTGAGGATTGAGGACTACCCACTGGAAGTCATTCGGTTTTTAATTTATGATGTACCTACATTTATCCTAGATTAATATATGAGAAGTTGAATGTAAAAAATATATATATTTTCACTTGTAATTTTTTTGACAGTCACATGTAATCTATCATTATATTATAATATTCTAAAATTCTAATTGTGTATTTGTGTGGGTAGGCACTGAAATATTTTCTTGTGTCATCTTGCAAGTGAAGAATGCTAGGTTATTGAACAAAAAAAAAAGAATGCTGGGTGAATATTCATCTATCATATCGATGAACAAATTAATCCTTCTAGATGTCAAATGTCCAAATAAGGATAGCCTAGAATCAAAATGGTAGATGAGATAATCTACTAGTATAATAAAAGAGGGTTGACTTTTAATTTTATATTCAAAAGAGTATTTTGCTAACATATTTTATTAATACACTCTTTTCTCCTTTCATCATACTCACATTTATATTTTCAAAAATAAAAACTCACAGTTATAAATTGATTCACATTCAAACGGATATTCATCACTTTCCTCTTGTAAAAAAAAAAAAACGATATTCATCATACTCACAATTTTGATTAGTTCACTATCATACCTTAATCCCCAAGATAATATATGTGGTGTCATGAGAAGAAAAATCAAAAGAAGACCATGGAATAAAGGAAAGTCAGACAACATTGCACAATACTTTTCAGGAAATTGCGCAAGCTTGTGTTTGACTGAATTTTACAAATTTGACATTCGATAATTATTTTTGAAAGAGACAATTGATAATTTTAATCTTATAAAATTATGAAAATAAAAATATATTTTCTGATTTGGCGGAATTCAATTGGTCGTATGTGTAAATAAATTTTACACTATCAGTGTATATTCCATTTATTCTTAAATATAAGCATTTTGTTTGCTGTACCATGGAAAGAAAAAGTGAAAAACACTAAGGGATTGTTTGGTTGGAGGAGAATGGAGGGGAGGGGAGGGGAGGGGAGGGATTTTTAAAATTTGATTTTGTTTGGTTCAAACTTTAGGAGGGGAGGAGAGGGGAACGGAGGGGAGCAAAATCCCTCCAATCTCAATTAAGAGGGGAAATAAATTTCGGACAAAAATAGCTCTACTCAAATTTAAAAATTCCAATCTTTTATCCTAGGGTTTCCCTTCTTCATTTCACGTTATTTTCTTCCTTCTTCAAACCAAACACTGCTGCCCCCTCTCCGATCTCTTTCTCCGCCGCTTTGATTGATCAATCGGTCATGTTTTTATCTATATAGCCCTTTTTGTTTGATTACTAGTTTTGTTTTTGTTACTGTGTGAACTTGATTGTGGGTCTGATATTTCACCTGGTTTGCTGTGGGTTGTTTTTTCCTTCATTGCTCCACTGGTTTGTTGTGTAATTATGCACCGAGTTTCTCCTTCTTCTTTGGCACTGGATAGCTTTTGGCCTAGTCCCACAGGGTGTTTCTTCCACGATGGTGATTGGTTCTCATCTTGTGATTGGATTCGTGGGGCAGCAGTAGGTGTTCTTTTGCGTTTTTCTTGCTGTTTCCATGTCCCCTGTTCCTTTCTTTCTTTTTCTTTTCATATGTTTTGTTTAAATTGATGAAATAGTTGACATTATTACTGGTAATAAATCTTGCAGTTTTGTTGATGATGGGTATAAAAGTAATTTTAATTATAAAATATCTTCCCACCCCTCATGAATCAAATAAAAAAAAGTTATTTTCCCTTCCCTCTCTTTGTGAACCAAACGTAATAAGTATTAAAATTTCTCCCCTCCCTTCCCCTCCCCTCCCCTCCCCTCCATTAAAATCCCTCCCCTCCCCTCCCCTCATTTGAACCAAACAGTATGTAAAAGTATTCAATATTGGAACCTGAGACCCAAAATTTAATAAGAAACAATAGCATATGTCAATGAAACCTGAGCTTTCTAGTTTTCTTTAATTCCTGGTATATGCGTAGCCTTTATATTCAAATCCTATTTGATTAGAAACATTCAAACTTCATATATTAATGTTTGGCAAAACGTCATGCTTACTTGCTTGGAGCATCTGAAAATGCACTATATATACTTCACCTATGCTATATAAATCTTTGTCTCAAGCTGGTAATTAACAGTACTTGAACAATCGTTTAGAAGTTGAAATCTCGTGCTTACTGTTATACTCCTTTCTCTTGCCAAAGCCCAAATGTTTGAGGTATGTATGCTCCTTCATATCTTTCATAAACATGTTTTACTTCTACCATGTCTCCACAATCCATAGGTTGACTTCATTAAGGCGAATGAACTTACCTATCAAAGCTAATATCACTTCCTTTGGTTGCTCATAAATTTGTCCTATTAGTAGTACTGGTAAAAATTATCATGTAAGATGTAAGTTTGTAACTGCTCCACTCATATATTTTGTAACTAACATGACAATTCATTGGTGAGATAGAAAATTAACACACCGTTTAAAAGTAGAGAAAATATTCATCCAATGTTTGACATGTCTTCTGTTTTCTCTTTCGAATATACTCACCTTAGTGAAAGCTTCAAATCCATATTTGTTTTAGTTTTCTACTTTGTTAGTAAAAAAATGGTTCGCCATATATAGTTTAAGATAACATCTTCTTAATTCAAAACCTTGATCCTTTTGATTTCTTCCAATTAATATTATTGCTAATAAAGAATATGCTAAACAGATCAACATGAGTTTTCTGTCTCGAGGTTGGGTGCTTTCATGGGCACTGCTACTTTTGGTGTACTCATCAGCTGCTTTTGGGAAGACTAAAAACAATGAGAAGTCAGCTGTTTTTCTATCTCCCATGTTTGAACTTGGTCCAGGATCAGTTGCTAATAAACTTTTCTATGATGTTGAGTTTCCAAGAGGCCATATTGCACTCAAGAGTTTCAATGCTGAAGTTGTTGATGAGGCAGGGAACTCTGTTTCTCTCCAAGAAACTTATCTCCACCATTGGATTGTCATAAGATACCATCATCTGAAAAATGTGACAGATCCATCAGATATTGATGTAGTGAGTAACAGTGGCTTGTGCCAAGAAGGTACTCTTAATTACTATTTTGGTGTTGGATCTGAAACAAGAGGAACAGCTTCCCACATTCCAGACCCTTTTGGGATAGAAGTAGGAAATCCTAAAGAAATTCCAAAAGGGTATGAGGAGAAGTGGCTGATCAATTCTCATGCTATTGATACAAGGGGTGTGGCAGAGAGGTTAGGGTGTGCTGAGTGCAGGTGTGACTTGTATAATATTACAACTGATGGAGATGGAAAACCCTTGGGTCCAGATTATGGTGGAGGTTTGCAGTGTTGTCCTGATAAGGCCCAGTGCAAGCTGAGGAAAGGATTTTTGGGTCCAAAGAGAAAGTTGTACCTGAAATACACAGTAAAGTGGGTTGAATGGGATAATTTTGTGGTGCCTGTTAAGGTTTATGTGCTTGATGTGACTGATACTTTGAACAAATCTAAAGGAATGAGTCCACAACATAATTGCAAAGTAAGTTGAATTCTCAAGATATTCTTTTATGCTCTCCAGGGAATATAAAATCATTGAATTAGGGAATTGGACCCAAACAACTTTTGAAAATAGATCAAATATATGCTACAAAGATTTTCAATTAGTTAATCTTGTTTCTTAAAAAATATTATTTAGTCTATAAGTTTACTTGATAGGTAGAAATTATACAAAAGTACCAACACTTAACGTACACTACAATTTTCTCTTTATCTCTAATTTTTTATCCAACCAAATCACATTATATATTATATTGATTACTTCTCTCTCGTGTTAAAAGTTTTCCCACCTTGTATTTTGTATATTTATATGTTATAGTCCACATGTGATTTCTTTGGGTGTAAGTGAGTACCAGAGATTTTTTGCTACAGATTGAGTATGATGTTAAACCTTGGAGCAAAGGCCATGCGAATGGTAGTGGTTACCTTGATGTGAAGAGAGCAAGCCTTCCAATACCAACTGGTGGTTATGTCATCTATGGTGCTGGTCATCTGCATATAGGTGGAACTGGATCAACTCTTTATGGACAGGTGACATTAAATAATTACAATCATTCTAAATGTTTGAATAGTACTTTCTAGGCACATGAATAATATACACATACCAACATGTGAGTAGTTCCAGTGGTACATATTTATTTCTCTTTATGCAAGGTTTCAAATTAGAGTCTTGTCGATGAAAAATAATAAACCGGTAGATATTTTAACTATATAGTGAATACTTGAGTAGAACTTATTTTCTGACATTTTGACTGACATTTTCAGGATGGGAGGGTTATATGTTCTTCATTACCAAGATATGGAACTGGAAAGAAAGTAGGAAATGAGAAGGGGTACCTTGTTGCAATGTCCACCTGTTACCCTAGGCCAGGTTCTGAAAAGATCAAAAATGGTGAAACTTTATCTCTAGAAATTACCTACAACAACAGCATAGGTCACACTGGAGTGATGGGGCTCTTCTATATCTTGGTGGCAGAGAAGCTTCCACACCATCACCTTTGATTATTATTATACTTGTTATGATTAAAATATGTTATGATATTTGTGGTGTATGAATAAGTAAACAAGTTATGATGTAAATAAAGTCAGATTGGAGGCTTGTAATTGGTAAGTACCTATAACTATACTAGTTGCACCTTCAGGATAACTCAACATTCTTTATATATGATGAAGAATGCAAAAATCTGATTATCAATCACTTCTTTGCGATGGAGTTACCAATCATATAATACTTTTGTTTATGTCTTTATCAAGTACGTTATTTTATCTGAGCTCTGGATCATATCATAACTCTCCGACTATGATCTATGAAATGAAAAAAATTCACAACTTATATATTATGCCTGATATTTACTTATCATCTATAACTAGAATGGCCATTTACAATTGCTCAAAAAATACAACACACTAGGCATGTAATGTACATCACTTGCGGTGTGTTTGCTGCAGCAAGCTCTTCAAAATTTCCTTGCAGGCTAGCTTCTTGGCTGTTCTTCTATCAGCAAGACCCCTGTACTTGTGCTGGTGAATGACCCCATCATTAGTTTCTACCTTTATTGTACAATTAAGAACATCCTCCTCGCGGTACAAGTCCTCTTTCAAAGTATAATTTCTTCTCTGGCATAGTATATGCAACTCTGCGGCGGGATGGAGCTTGAATGTTTCAGGTGTCACAAGGGGTTCCAAAAGAGGTCTTATACTTCGCCACACAACCTCCTTATTGTATCCTGAATCAACAAGAATTGCTCCAGCCAGAGACTCTATAATGTCCCCAAGTACCTATCAGACGAAGAATAGGAACAATCTCAGCAGTTACATAGAGAAGGTACTAAACAAGGAAATAAGTTACTATTTCTAGAAATGGTGCACGCCACCTAGTGTCCTAGCAAACTTAAAAGATTGCAAGAGAAGAATTGAAAACCAGAATAATGCTGCTGTCAAACTTAAAAGAAAAATGCCAAGAAGTTTGAATGTATTTTCATGAAACAACATACAAATGGATAACAATGATGAGTTTTATGCACTTTATCAGTTATTACACATAAAATATTCAACTTTGCTTACCCTGTTGTCTCCAATCAAGGTTGGTTTTAGGCATTCATTACAGCTTCCTAAAAAATCTTTCATGCTAGAAGAATTGCTCAAACTATAAATTAGCAATGTAGGCGTAAGGATATATCCACCCTTGATTTAATTTAAAATACTGATGATCTTAATCCATTAAATTTAAGAGTGGATAATACACTCTTGTACACTTTATAGACAAACTGACTATAAAAGAGCTTTACTTCCCTGCTCAAACGCTACTACTACCAGTAAATATAAAGATTAGCATTATTTCAAGCCTTCTACTACAATGACCAAATGCAACTTAGGTCATCCAAAGTAAAGGAATTCCTTAAGGAGGCAAAGTAAGTAATTATAGTCATTTATTTGAAAATCAATAGTTGAGATTGTGATCATACATACACGCTTTATAAAAAATTATGAAGTATAAATTTCAACCATTATTTTTGAATCAGAGGAGTCAAAACTAAAAACCAAATTTTAACAACTAACCTTAGGGAATGGTGTCTCTATGTCTATGTCCCATCCGAAAGTTGATGATGACGACAATTTGTAAAAAACCCCGAGGGCCTCATTAATATGCTTATCTAGATCTTGTGATACATGGAGTATGTGTTTATGCAAGCCAGCCTTAATGGAAGACCATGCATAACAGTCATTATTTACAGATGCTGCCCTCATGTCAGTTAACTGCCCAGATGACATTCCAGGATATTTCTCATACAAATGCACTGTAATGAGATAATCCAATATTGAGTCTCCAAGAAGCTTTAGTCGCTGCATGGCAAGGAGTGTGTCATTTAAAATATGAGATAAAAGAGAAACACAAGCGACAAGAATATACGGACAACAAATTTAATTGATAAAAAACACATGAGCGATTGCTATTTAATGAGGTCCACGATTCAATCAAGACTAGAAAAATGATAGGCTAATAAATATCGAGTTGATAAAAGTTCTTCCTATCAAAGATACATGCTACTTCCTGGTTTAAATATGATACATAATAAGTACCTGATAACATCTAGTCACCTCTGGCAACATGTATGAACCATGAGTTAGAGCTTCCACCAAAAGGGAACTGTCACGGAATGAGTATTTTAATTTGGATTCTAGCAGGCTGATGTGCACTAGCTTCTCTGCACAAGTGCTAAAGTGTCTCTCATAGGGTATGATATCAAAACAGACTTTAATACCAACCCAATCCATAAACAACAGGGCAGCATTTTCCCCACCACTGCTAAGGAAGGCGCCAATTAGTGCCTCAATAACATCAGCAATAATCTTCTGTTTTAAATTTCTCTTTCCACTAACATAAAATTTAGTCCCATCGAAAACCAACTCTTCCAATTTCAAACCTCCAGATTTATCACCCGGAACAATCCAAGTATTAGGATCAAAAGGCTCATTTCGTATGAAGCCCTGCAATTCGAAAGAACAGCAGCCAGACAAGATAATTAATATGTTTTCAAGATGACAATGCAGAACCGTATATCTCAACAATTCAACTGAGAATGGATCCAATTATAGTTAGTGCAATGTAATCCTCATGGCATAAGCATTAAAGTTCAGAGAACACATTACTCATGGTAAATAATGTAAATTTTACAATTTGGCCATCACAAATCAGAGAACAAATAAAATATAAAGCATGATAATCACCAAAATAGTTGCAATTAGGCAATTGATTCAAAGTTTTAGCCTCTTACAGACTTCTAATTGAAACACCAAATCACCTATTATTTGTCATTTTATCAGAAATCATACTGCAGTATGAAATAACCTATACATGTAAAGAAATAAACTTCCAAACCAAAATGCATATAAATATTCTATGATATTTTAGCTCAAAATTGGAAAAGACTAAAACCCAATTTTAGTCCCTACTAGATGCATCATTTATCAATTTATTTGTTCAAGAATAAATCTTGTCAATTAATTCCTTAAAATTTGGAATGCAGAAATATTTGTTCATTCCACCTATTCGTTACTAACAATATTTAATGAATGGAGGGACTTGAAAATTAGGTATTTAAAATTTAAGGATTTAATTGATAAAATTCATTTTTGAGGGACTAGAATGATAACAGATATATGGACTAAAATAGGGTAAGGGCAGCATCATAAGACCTGACATGCAGAGCATAAAAAATGTAATAATAATGTATCAATGAGAGAGGATACCGGAAGTCCACAGCTGCACCCTAACTTACACAGGGCAGCATTAGAAATGATCTTGTCCTTCTTCAGAGTAAGGAGACCTTCATGGTGATTCTGATATGTTTGGAAAAGATGTTGTGTGGCAGCATATTTTAGAAAAGAATCTCCAAGAGTCTCTAGAGACTCATAATTGAAGGTCTCCTGACATCTCTTTGTGGTAAGTGCTTCCAAGGCCTACAATGCAAAATGCAGATACCTTGAGTTCAAATTTCTTTAATATGTTTGACAAGTGATAAAAAAAAATGGAACACACAATCAGATATCACTGAGATAAACTAACCAAAAATGCTACTTAAGAAAGTTCCACTGGACCACACATTTAGATACTAGAAGAGGGTAAAAGGTCAGAAGGAATCTGTTTACATTCATTATCCAGAGTGACCTTCTTTCAAATTTAGTATTTCTTTCATAACAACTCGCACAATTATCAATTATTCGAAAAAAAATACAGTAAAATATCATTTTTCTACAACATTTTGAAAATATAAACTTTTAAGCTTATAGTGATGAGAAAATTTGAGGACTTCAATAGTATTCTACCTTGAGTGTGTGAATTTCATTCAACAAGCAGCTACCCATATACATCTTTAGTTTGTCAGCAACAAGCAACGACTCAAGTCTGTGCATGATGGACGGGATAAATGAGAAGGAATAAATGGTAATGAATGATATCGGTGACATGATTACACAACATAGTTCAGGAGGCAATTCAACAAATGTCTTGGTTGCTTCTGAAAATGAAAAACACGAAAGTTAGGATTCAGATTGGATTACACATTGGTAGTGCATTGAGACAGATAACGCTAAATACAGCTGCAAATTTTTCTACTATATTATATAATACAGCCATGACATTAAAAGGAAAAAAATAAGCATCATAATACTGCTAACTAAATTAGCAGCATCAGTGACGGCAAATACAAATCCATTTCATAATAAGACTATAAATAACACTTGGGAACAAGCAAGTTTAGACACTATTCGTAACAACCAAAGATAACCAAGTTAGGCATCATGGCGCTGCTAAATACTTAGACACCATGAAACTGCAAATTAAATTCTAGTTATTAATAGCTGTCAGTGCTAATAGAAAACATATTCTTAGTAAGACTAAAATTAATTGTGTTCCTCATACAAGGAGGACAGAGGCCACTTTAATATTTCCTGACTTCCACTCAATTATATCGCAGGGCTAGCAATGGAAGGAATACATTAAGTAAATTTCAATTAATATTAATAATGGCCACATAGCCAACCCTAATTTTAAGATTTAGGCATGATCAACTCAGGGCTTGTTAATAGCGCGCTATAGCGGCGCAATAGCCTATAGCATAGCGCCCTAGGGATTCACCGCTATAGCGCCGCAATAGAGCTCGAAGTAGCGTTTTTTGGGCTTGCCGCTACACTACGCTATCCGCCATTAACAACCCTCATCAACTCCTACTGTCCACCTATATCACCCCTATAAGATTTAACAAAAGAAATAATATCTTCCATGCATTTACAGACAACAAAGGTTTGTATAACCGGTCCAATCTCACTAGGCAAAGATTAAAAAACAGAAGAAACAAACTGAAAAATTAAAGATAAAACCTCTATCCTTCTCTTGTCTGCGTCCATGGCAGTAATTTTTAACTTGAAAAATGCGTTTGGCCGTAAGTAGCCGTTGATGTTCAAAATACAATTGTGTGCCATGACTGTAATTTGGAAAAGGATTAATCAGAACACAAGTAGATAAATTAACCTGAGAATACACATCAACCACAAATATTTACTTACTTCTTTTCAAAATACTTCTTGTACGTAATAACTTCACCACCCCTAAGTTCTAGAGGAGAGTTCCCATCCGAATTCGCCATACCAATGGTGATATAAATACAACCATTATGAGGAGTATTTACCAAAGAATTTTGCAGCATGCAACGGCAAGCTAGACCATCTTTGGTCCATATATTGGGTGTGTGATCCTTACAAACAATATCAGATGAATTTACAGAATGAACAGTACGCCAATCAATAATTGTTCCTTGGTCTTTAACAATACTTGGAAGCAGAAGATAATCAATCTCAAGACCATCTTCCAAACAGCACTTTTCTAAAGCAGTTTGCAGCCTATCCGTATTATGATCGAGAAGAATTCTAAGGACAGTAAGCTGGAATTTTTTACATAAAAAAACCTGTAACATTAAAACAAACAAACAATAACTTCATTGACTTTTCCCTACACCTGAAAATATGCTAGATACAACAAAAGGAGTAACAGAGAAATACCATATGTGGGGAAAGACGAATAGTTCCTTTGTGTATGAAGCTTACTGACAAGGTACCTTTGTCAAAACCCATATCAAATTGCATGCTTGCAATTTCTCGATTAAGCTCAGCTCTCGTTGCAAGATAGATGTCTTGAACAGTGATATCATAGCTAAAATTTTGTTTTAACTCTATCAAATAACAATGGTAGGTTGTTTCACTGTGTTTCAAGACCTGATTCACCAATTCCAGTGGTACATAACTTGGCTGTTTCTCATTGTAAGGTTCATTCCCTGTAAGAACAGTTTGAAGTTGAAGATGTTCAAAGAAATATATGGATAAACAGATTTTCATTTTTAAGTACTAATAATGAGGTAATGAATAGAAGACATGACGTTACCGAATTCCACCACCTCTTCTTCTTCAACAGCAATATCAGGAACAAGATTATCTGTCAAAGCTCCGATCTTATGAAGTTGCTTGCACGCTTCAAGACATGCAATATTCTTTAAGATCTTTCGGTCACTTTGTACAGGTATGTCCGGTAGAGGGCAGCTCTTAGGAAGATACAAGGTTCCAGTTTCTCTGTCCCACCTTGGAGTCGGCTTAAAGTACCTGAGATTTTAAATGTAGATGGGATAAATTTGGAAGAACTAGATAAAGAAAATGCAAACGAAAGCATATCTTAGATTCATTGAAGTGAAGAAAAATTAACATGTCATAAGGGCTGCAGTGAACTAACCCATCTCCAGGGAGCCGTGAGCAATACAAGTGTAATAAATCGATGCTAGAACTAAGATTGACAATAGTGCCAGTGCTTTCAACGCGATATGTTTCCTCATGGAATAGATCACTTTCTAAAGGATCGCATGGAAGTGAAGAGTGACACAAGGATTCCTTCCTTCTAATATCCCCACTAGAAAGGTATTTTTCTAGTCTTGAACATGTAACTGAATCCCCACTGTTATATCAGAACAAAATAAGTTGTGTGCGGAAATATTACGTCAACTAGCAAACCAGAGAGATTTGATATCATAACTCTGCATGCAACATGCTAATTAGCACTTGTCTAATAGCTAGAGTAATCACAATACTGGGGATAGAAAGAAAAAATATATAACCTCTTAACCATTAATATGTAATCAGAATGGCGCTTTCTTGCACGGCCACGGGACTGTGTGAAACTGCACACATTGTGACATGGGTTGAATCTAATAACCAAATTGCAACTTTGAACATCTAAAACCTCTTCAAAAATTGATGTTGCAACAATGATGTTGACCTGTATATCAAAATATTCCCCTTGATAAGAAATAGTGTGTGGTGATTAAAATTCAACAGATTATCTAAGAAAGCAACGTACCAATCCCTTGCTAAAATCTTCCACAATTTCCTTGTGCTCTTTCCTGGATTGATTTTGAAATCCAATTTTACATCCTGCAACGAACTTAGTCTTCCACCTATGGTATTTTGGAAGCTCCACATTTAACAGAGCCGGAAGGACAATGGTTGTAATGACCCTTTCCACAAAAACTATGCATCTAAGGTCAGTCAAATCCCTGTAAGTGTAGCATGTATAGTAGATCCATCAAAATTTATTCAGTAAAAAGATCGGTACATAAAATAGAAACAGATAAATTATTGATCAGCTAGTTAAAGCATTTACACATCCTATAAAATCTTCAGACTTTCTAATTACAAGGAAAGCCTAGGGACCAGACCTATCCACAAAAGTAACACACATACATAATTTCAAAACCACAGTAGAATTTGTTTGGATTGAAACCTGGGCATAAGGACAACCTGTACTCAAGTAGAGAGTCAATAAGACAGCAAACTTTGGAGGTCAACAGCTCCCTTTCCACATCATATTTCATATTGTCACCAATAGACCACTGAGAACCTGAGTAAGACAGCATTTTCTAAAATTAACTAAAGAAGGCAAGCAAAATATTTATATTTAATTAGGCTGATTTATTCATGTGTTGTAGAATCATTACTAGATGGTAAGTGAGTTTTCAGTTCCCGAACAGTAGCCAAACCAAATTTGTTAACAATTTTATTTGCAGAGTTTCCACATGAAAGACACCCAGTGTCATTGGAAGATAAGGACTCTGCAGCCTATCACAAAAAAAAACAATTGATGTCAATGATGCAACCATGAACATACATTAGAGTTATAAATTCACTTCAAGAGAAGGGTGAGAACCTTCAAAGTCAACCAAACACCAAGATCCTCCAAGCAATAAATTAAATCATGAAAGATCTGCATTATATTTTTTTCTGCAGACTCGGCTGCTGGTGTTGTGAAATCTGGACTTCTGAGTAAGAGTTCATGCTGAAGAACAAAATATCCACTTAAAGGTAACAGTCAACTATGATCTGATAATAAATGCACAGCATGTAAAGTGGTAACAAACATAAAACAAATAAATTATAGCAATCGTTCATTGATTTGAACACAACATGTTACTCAGTAAAATAAATGACACAAAGGCGTACTCACATTTACCCTTTTAGGACATGGGGAGTTTCAGGTTTTCTTAGTCGTTTAAGAACATACATTGAAAATTATTAGCTTAAGTGTACTTACCTGCTCTTTTAACATGTTGAGATTAATTGCTAATCCTTGAGACACAATTCCAAGTGCATTTGACTTATAAAACTTGAATTTTGGGGTTGCGATTGGTATGAACTCCCTGATTACAGCTTCACTTATACATGTATGAACCTTTGATTAAAATAAAATGTAAAACAAACAGCACATGACAAGATAAACAGTAACACAGAATTGTACTTCAATAGAAATAGAAAAGTGTAATAGTCACAAGAGTAAAAATTGTAACGGCATTGTAAAATAACAACTTTTAGCATTGGTGCACGTTTCAAGGCTTGAGCAGTAAGAACTGCTACCTACAAAACTAGGAAAATAACCTGTAGCTGCTCCATAAAAACAAAGGAAATAATTGCAACTATAAGTTGATGAAATGCAACTATTTATAGTCCAGAGTCCAGACCAATTCTTGTCACCATAAGTCGAATGTCATTTATATGCTAACATTTTGCTTCCAAGTGTATGAACAGACCTAAAAGTACTTTTCATTAGTTAGTTTTCTGAGGAGATAATTGCATACTGCACACATGACTTAAACAAACTTCTCATAAGAACTGCTTATTACTCATCTAATAGCTGACCTTCCAAAATATGGATGGCCAGTCTTGTTATTGACCAAAATAGAAGATGCAGAATATTTTGAAGTTGCCAATGAGCCACGGATCATATTGAACCACACCCCATATTTACACTAGCCTGATGGTAGAAGGTTTAATTCCCACTTTACCCCTCTAACAGGTCTTTGGACCTTATATTACCAATAGAAAAATAAAATATACTAGCATAGTAAGAATTAGTAAGAAATTCAAAGACAGAAACCAGTTAAATAAAAACTATGAAGAGGGGATAACACTTACTGTCATTATAAGTGAATAGGGGTGTCTGCCCCTTGTATGGTGGCATTCGTCTAGTATCAAAACCTTGATCATTTTTAGCTTCATAAAGCTATGCCTCAAGCAATCATTTAATATTTGAGGCGTCATGACAAGAACCTATAACATTCAAAAGCATTACTGACAGTGATTACCAATTATCTATTCACCATACAAAGATAAATTTCAGAAGCAACCATGAACTATCTATCGGTAGACAAGAAGCTTTAACTCAGTACACATTGCAAATAAAGAGGAAATTGCCAAACTAGACAACAACTCAGACACTACGTGCAAGCAATGAATTTCAATAGGAACAATCAGAGGGAAATACAGAATAGAGGTAAGACAGAGAAATTGCTCTGAAAGCACCCAAAGTTGCTCTAAGTTATCTTTTCATTTTTTGTCTCAGGTATTTTTAACTAAATCAACGAAAGTTAATTAATTATATGTTTGTGTAATATAGATGGACTATGTGGAATCCACAAAATCAATAGGAAATGGTCTATTTCTTGTTCTTTTGGAAGGGGGAAGAGATGGCAAGGGGGATTGCATATGCATAACACAAGCATATAAAGTTGAGAAACTGCAAATAGCAGACACCAAAATGGAGGGGAAACAGGAACATGTCACACATAACACAAACGGATAGATTATGGTAATTCAAAATATATTCATATAATAGACAAGGACATCTTTTAGTTCTGATAGATATACAAAAGCCCTCACCTCGTGTTTCGCTATTTCTTGTTTCCACCTATCAGCATCCCATAAATCAACACGCGAATTTCCCCAATAGGCTCCCACTTTTAAATCAGTGTGAGCTTCCAAGGCTTTAGCTTGCTAAAGTTTACAAGCCAATGACAAGAAGGGTGTAGCCATCAAAAAAATGCAACTCAAATTTGCAAAGCCATAATTGAGAAAGTGACATACTTGACCAACCAACACAACTTTGGGAACCAAGAACACTGCAATGAAAGGCGAAGGCTTTCGCAGTTGATAAGCATAGCTGCGAAGTAGCATGATAGCTATCAAAGTCTTGCCTGAACCAGTCTCGAAGTACACTATGGTATTTTCCCGGATAGCTTTATCCAATGCTTCAAGCTGATAGCTACAGAAAAAGAAAAAAATTCAACCCCAAAATCAAAGAGAAGACATTACATTTTACAATCTCTCTCAAGGAACCAATTACCCAAAAACACATGAATGAATGATTTTATATTACATTTCTAACACACCCCCTCACGCAAGAGTCTACTTGTAGTTGAAGCGTGAACAGTGCACAGGCCAATCTACCGTATGCTAAAATTCAAATTTTTATTTTATTTGAAGAATTTAGGGTGCAAACTTCGAACTCTCTATCACTTGGTCATAGACTTAAGCTGTTAGGTAAAGACTACTTACTTGAATGGTTTTATCTACATTTCTAACCATGTCTCCAACAACACAATCAAAATGCATGCACAACTCAATACTAGAGCATGATACTCACCTTCTAGCAAATGGAAGAGCATCTGAGGTGACCTGGTTATCTATTTCCATCAGAAGTGCTTCCTCCATAGTTTCTTTGATAAATCTACAGTCAAATTCTCTTGTTATGGAAGAGATAAAGAGCAGAAAAAATAAAAGAAAACCCCAGATTGAGCAAAAGGGTTGCTAGAGGGAGACGAAAAGGTACAAGCTTTGGCTTCAGATGAGAGAAGTGAAAAGAAGATGAATGTGACTAGTTCATGTCATTTATCTTCTTTTTTATCTGTGTTTTCAACACATCACATTGACATGATTTCTCTTTTTTTCTATATTTGTGAAGCACTCTTTTGTTGTGTATTCAGAGTGGGTGTTGCTTAGAAGGGAAAGCTCATGCAATGCTCACCAATCACCATTCAACATGTGTTTCAATTCTCACACCACAAATACTCTGTTTTTCCATTAATGGATGCAATGCTGCTAATGGAAACCAGAAGCAGAACAAAGAATCAAAGTATATGGTGGACTTTGATATAGAAATTGAATGCTCATCTTGTGACGCGTCTTCTTCTGCCATTTTGCTCCTTTTGGTGCGATGGTACCGGATATACAGCACTGCACTGTTTCATATGGAAACGGCATAGATGATAAAGACAGAGTTTCAAACCAGCATGGTAAAGTTTGGTCAGCTTTTTTTCTCAGAATAAAATTGTTCAAGTGTAAATTAAATGGAGCAAAAGTAAAGTAAATTGAGGTGGAACAAGCATTGTTAGAAAACTAGAACAACAAGGTGCAGCACGATCGGTAGATAGTTTGACTCCTTAAGCATTTAGTCTAAGGTTCGATATAAAGAAGCATGTGTTGGGAAAGGTCTACCCACTTAATAGAATCTCAAACAAAACAAAAAATAAAACTCAAGCAGTTTTGGTGGTTCGGTTTGGAATGACATCAGTCATTGACAAATGGGGTTTAGTGGCAATATTGGCGTTGCTAAGATTCTTAAAGTTTAGTAAATTAGTCTTTCTTAGGGTTCGGACTCTGAACTCTTCATCTTTCATCTCATCCAACTCTTATATCTCTTATCTTTTACCACTTGAGTTACCCTCCAGGGACAAATAATTAATGTAATGTGGAGATAAAGTAAAGAAATGCACGTATGAGTAATGATATATACACACCTCATTTTTTAAACACTCCATTTCCACCTCTTTTTATTTCTATCTCTCTCATCTTATCATCAATCACATCTCATATTTTCTCTCTCTTACTTTTTCTTTTCTTCCTATCTCTCTCACCATTCCACCTCTCCACCTCAAAAAAGAGGTGTGTATTAAACATTACTCATGCACATATTGTAGAATTTCTCTTCAAAATTGAACATTGTAAAATGCAGAGTAGAACCACTTATTTTACTCTATCTAGGCTAAGAAGGTCGTAACCAAAGGAGATGGATGAACTCTCTCTCATCAAACTTTCTCTTGAGCATTTTTTTTTCTTATCAATTCATGCTATAACAAACTGAGCGTATATTATTATTATGTTTTATTCTCACAAACTTTAGAGTTAGATTCAGTGACGAAACACAGTCTAGCTCTTATTAGCATTAGAATGATGAATTTTAACTTTAAACCTTCGTCGCCCTAGGCTTTTATAGGCTTTATAATTATGTGTGTTTGCTTAAAAGTTAAAAAAAAGTAAAAGCACATTTCTTCAATAAAATTCGGTCATTTGGTTCCATTGGAGTTTTTGAATCAGAAAGAAGGAAATGTGCTTTTTGAATTCAATCAGCCGATACCCAAACATGTTCCACCTCTAAGACTTTACCTATTAGAATTATGTTTCGTGATTAATTAGGTCATTAAGTAGCATATTAATCGGTTCATTACTATGCGGGTAGGGATGGCAATGGGTCTCGGACCCATTGGGTACCCGCTCAAAATACCCATAATGGGTAGGGTAAAAACCCGCTATATGGGTATGGGGTTGGGTATGGGTAATTACCCGCAAAAATTAGTGGGTACGGGTGCGGGTATGGGTAGTATAGTACCCAACCCGCCCCATACCCGCACACACTTTATTAATTATTTTTATTATATATACACACTTTGAAATATATATATCAACAAACTAAATTAAAGTTATAAGTTTCTAAGTTACTCTTTTAAAAATGAATGGTTTTACTTATTAAATATTTGGATAGTCTTTTGTATTTTTAATTAATGCTCTTTATTTTATAATAGTAGTTATATATTATTTTCTTTTGGATAATGAAAATTAAATATTCGTTAACTAAACTGTGGGTAATGGGCACGGGTACGGGCATATAGGTACTCAAAGGGTACGTGAACGGGCATTCAAATTACTACCCACGCGGGTATGGGACGGGTACAAGTATCTTTTGAAAACGCGGGTACGGAGATGGGTACTATAGTACCCTACCCAGACCCTACTCATTGCCATCCCTATATGCGGGTTACTCACGAGCACTTAATTCGAGAATTGAGCATCCCTCCATTCCACGCATAGTACACTTCTTTTCTTTTTATACTAGATTTCATACTTACTAAAACCGCCGATAGAGATACCTTAAATTGGACTATCATGAGTGGTAGCTCGATAGTCACAATACATTTCAAAAGCTCTTTTGTGAAACAAATTGAAACTAAAATTTAATTGAAAAGTATATATTTATAGTCAAACACATTTTAAAAACATTTGTCTTATTTTAGTTCGTTACGGTCAAACATATTTTATTATAAAATTATACTTGTGGTGGTTCATAAACGTGAGATTTTCTTATAGTCCAATGCCAGAGCGCAACATGGATAAGAGGTCAAAAATACATTGAAAGAAAAGAAAAAAAAACAGCATATATTGATTATATTCAATAAAACCTGAGCTTTCTTAGTTTTCTTCGTAAATTCGTAGAGTTCATTCAATCCTATTTGGTTAGAAACATTCAAACTTCAAACAATAATGTTTAGTAAAACGTCATAGCTTACAGCATCTGAAAATGCACCATGCTTCACCTATATATAAATGTTCCTCTCAAGTCTCAAGGTTAACACTTGTGAACCATCGTTTTAATTTTATTTTGGCTTAATTATATTTTCAGTCCCTTACTTTAAATGATGTGTGATTTTGGTCCCTTTATTTTTTATAGCTAATCAAGCCCTCTATAAACAAAATTAAACAAATTTAGTTCTTCTTACGATTTCCATATGTATAAAATCATTACATCTTCATTTTCTTTACAAATATTTTACAGTCTAGTTATTTATTATCTATAACTATAAGCCCAGTTACAATTGCTCAAAGAATATACGCATACAAGGCATGTAAACATCACTTGAGTCTTGAGGTATGTTTACTGCTTCAAGCTCTTCAAAATTTCCTTGGAGACTAGCTTCTGGGCTGTTTTTCTATCAGCAGGACCCCTGTACTTGTGCTGGTGAATGACCCCATCATCAGTTTCTACTTTTATTATACAATTAAGATCACCGCCATCTTCACGGTACAATTTTTTATTCATAGTATAATTTCTTCTCTGGCATAGTATATGCAACTCTGCGACAGGATGGAGCTTGAATGTTTCAGGTGTCACAAGGGGTTCCAAAAGAGGTCTAATACTTTTCCACACAGCCTCCTTATTGTATCCTGAATCAACAAGAATTGCTCCAGCCAGAGACTCTATAATGTCGCCAAGTACCTATCAGACAAAGAATAGGAACAATCTCAGCAGTTACATAGAGAAGGTACTAACAAGGAAATAAGTTATTATTTCTAGAAATGGTGCACGCCACCTAGTGTACTCACAAACTTAAAAGATTGCAAGAGAAGAACTCAAAACCAGAATAATGCTGTTGTAAACATAAAAGAAAAATGCCAAGAAGTTTAAATGTATTTTCATGAAACAACTTACGAATAGAATACAATGACTTTGATGCATTTGTCAGTTACCCATACAATATTCAACTTTGTTTTCCCTTTTCTCTCCAACCAAGGTTGGTTTTAGGCATTCATAACAGCTTTCTAATAAAACTTTCATGCTAGAAGAATTGCTCAAACTATAAATTAGCAATGCAGATGTAAGGACATGTCCACCCTCGATTTAATTTAAAATACATAATGATCTTAATCCATTAAATTTAAGGGTGGATAATGCACTCTTGTACACTTTATAGACAAACTCACTATAAAAAAACTTAATTTCCCTGTTCAAACTCTACAACTACCAGTAAATATATAGATTAGCATTATTTCAAGCCTTCTACTACAATGACCAAATGGAACTTGGCTCATCCAAAGTGAGGGAATTCCTTTAGAAGGCAAAGTAAGTAATTATAGTCATCGATTTGAAAATCAATAGTTGAGATTGTGATCATACATATGCACTTTATAAAAAAGTATGAAGGATAAATTTCAACCACTATTTTTGAACCAATGACCCTAACTAACTACTTAACCCTATAAAGTGGCTCGAGTCAAATCCAACCAAAAGAACTACACCAAATTTTTACAACTAACCTTAGGGAATGGTGTCTCCATGTCTATGTCCCATCCAAAAGTTGATGATGACGACAACCTGTAAAAATTCTCGAGAGCCTCCGTGATATGCTTATGTAGATCCTGTGACACATGGAGTATGTGTTTATGCAAGCCAGCCTTAATGGCTGACCATGCATAACAGTCGTTATTTACAGATGCTGCCCTCATGTCAGTCAACTGCCCGGGTGACATTCCAGGATATTTCTCATACATATGCACAGTAATGAGATAATCCAATATTGAGTCTCCAAGAAACTCTAGTCGCTGCATGGCAAGGAGTGTGTCCTTTAAAATATGAGATAAAAGAGAAACACAAGCGACAAGAAAATGTGGAAGACAAATTTAATTGATCAAGAAGAATGTGAACAATTGTTGTTTAATGAGTTCCATGATTCCATCAAGACTCGAAAAATGATATGCTAGTAAATATGTTGTTGAGAAAAGTTGTTCCTATCAAAGATACAAGCTAATTCCCAGTTTCCACATGATAGATAATAACAACAAGTACCTGATAACATGTAGGCACCTCCGGCAACATGTATGAACCATGTGTTAGAGCTTCTACCAAAAGAGAACTATCACGGAATGAGTATTTTAATTTGGATTCTAGCAGGCTGATGTGCACTAGCTTCTCCACACAGGTGCTAAAGTGCCTCTCATAGGGTATGATATCAAAACAAACTTTAATACCAACCCAATCCATAAACAACAGGGCAGCATTTTCACCACCGCTGATAAGGAAGGCACCAATAAGTGCCTCAACAACATCAGCAATAATCTTCCGTTTTAAATTTCTCATTCCACTAAAATAAACTTTAGTCCCATCGGAAACCAACTCTTTTAATTTCAAACCTCCAGATTTATCACCAGGAACAATCCAAGTATTAGGATCAAAAGGCTCATTTCGTATGAAGCCCTGCAACTTGAAAGAACAGCACCCCAACAAGATAAATTAATACATTTTCAGCAAAGTACAGTTTCAAGATGGCAATGCAGAAACCTAAATCTCAGCAACTCAACTGAGAATGGATCTAATAAAAGCTAATCAGATAATGTAATCCTCATGGCATAAGCATTATAGTTCAGAGAGCACATTACTCATGGTAAAGAATGTAAATTTTACAATTTGATCATCTCAAATCAGAGGAGATTAATTTCTATGCACTGACAGTGTGAATAAGTTTTACACAGTCATTCAATCACATCCCTCCATTTTGCTAGCTCATAATTAATTTTGAATTTAATAATATTTAAAATAGAAAATGGAAGGTTGTGATTGAATAATTGTGTAAAACTTTTTACATTGTCAGTGCATAAAATTTAATCTCAATCAGAGAGCAAATAAAATATAAAACTTGATAATCACCAAAATAGTTGCAATTAGGCAATTGATTCAAAGTTTTAGCCTCTTACAGACTTCTAATTGAAACATTGAATCGCTTATTATTTGTCATTTTATCAGTAATTATACTGCAGCATGAAATCACCTATACATGTAAAGAAATAAACTTATAAACCAAAATACAAATAAATATTCTATGATATTTTGACTCTCAAGATGAAAAAGACTAAAACCCCATTTTAGTCCTTATTAGAGGCATCAATTATCAATTTATTCCTTCAAAAATAAAAATTGTCAATTAATTCCTTAAACTTTGGAAGGTTGAAATATTTGGTCATTCCACCTATCCGTAACTGACAATATTGAATGAGTGGAAGGACTTAAAAATTGGGTATTTAAACTATAAGGATTTAATTGATAAAATTTATTTTTAAAGGACTAGAATGATAACAGATATATGGATTAAAATAGGGTAAAGGCAGCACCATTAGACATCATAGAGCATAGAAAATGTAATAATAATATATCAAAGAGAGAGGATACCGGAAGTCCACAGCTGCACCCTAACTTACAGAGGGCAGCATTAGAAATGATCTTGACCCTCTTCAGAGTAAGGAGACCTTCATGGTGATTTTGATATGCCTGAAAAAGATGTTGTGTGACAGCATATTTTAAAAAAGAATCTCCAAGAGTCTCTAGAGACTCGTAATGGAAGGTCTCCTTACATCTTTTCGTGGTAATTGCTTCCAGGACCTACAATGCAAAATGCAGATACCATAAGTTTAAATGTCTTTAATATGTTGGACAAGTGATAAAAGAAAAAAGGAACACACATTCAGATAATACTGAGACTGGACGTTGAAAGTTACAAAGGAATGCACATTTAGATACTGGTTCAGACAGTAGAGGGTAGACGGAGAGAAGGAATTTTTTACATTCATTATAAGAAAAAAATACAGTAAAATATCATTTTTCTGCAACTTTTTGGTTCGTAAGGATAATCAACAAAAAATTATAAAATTGTCTATTTTGGGAAAAAGAAGAACTTGAAAATATAAAATTTAGATTATAATGATGAGCAATGTGTACGAATTCAATAGTATCCAACCTTGAGTGCGTGAATTTCATTCAACCAGCGACTACCCATATGCATCTTTAGGTTGACAGCAACAAGCAAAGACTCAAGTCTATGCATGATGGAAGGGATAAATGAGAAGGAATAAATGGTAATGTCTGATATTGGTGACATGATTACACAGCATAGTTCAGGAGGCAATTCAACAAATGTCTTGCTTGCTTCTGAAAATGAAAAACATAAACATTAGGATTCAGATTGGATTACATATTGGTTGTGCTGGGAAACAGACAACCCTAAATACAGCAGCAACTTTTTTTTCGTATATATTATATAATACAGCTATGATATTAAAATGAAAAAATTAAGCATCATAACACTGCTAACTAAATTAACAACCAACTTAATAAGGCTGTAAATAGCACTTGGGAACAACCAACTTTGGACTGATATATATGGCACTGCTATATATTTAGACACCATGATACTGCAAATTAAATTCTAGTTATTCATAACTGTCACCACTAATAGAAAACATATTCTTAGTAAGACTAAAATTAATACTTGGGAACAAGCAAGCCAGTACAGAGGTAACATTTGAGAAAGCTGAAAATTATGTGCCTCATACAAGGAGGACAGAGGCCACTATAATATTTCCTGTCCCAAAAATCAGTTAACCTGACTTCCGCTCAATTATATATCATAGGGCTAGCAATGGAAGGAATACATTAAGTAAATTCGAATTAATATTAATAATGGCCACATAGCCAACCCTAATTTTAAGATTCAGGCATGATCAACCACCTACTATTCACCCATACCACCTCTGTTAGATTTAACAAAAGAAACAATATCTTCCATGTATTTACAGACAACAAAGGATTGTATAATTGGTCCAATCTCACAAGAAAAGATTAAGGAAGAGAAGAAACAAACAGAAAAATAAAAGATCAAACCTCTATCCTTCTCTTGTTTGGGTCCATGACAGTAATTTTTAACTTGAAAAATGCGTTTTGCCTTAAGTAGCCGTTGATGTTCAAAATACAATTGTGTGCCATGACTGCAATTTAGAAAAGGATTAATAAGAATACAAGTAGATAAATTAAACTGACAAAAAATAATGCATCTGGGTAGATAAATTAACCTGAGAATAAACATCAACCGCAAATAATTACTTACTTCTTTTTAAAGTAGTTCTTGTACGTAATTACTTCACCACTCTTAAGTTTTAGAGGAGAGGTTCCATCCAAATTCATCATACCAGTGGTGATATAAATATAACCATTATGAGGAGTACAAACCAAAGAATTTTGTATTATGCAACGGCAAACTAGACCATCTTTGGTTTGTATATTGGGTGTGTGATCCTGACATCCAATCTTAGATGAATTTACCGAATTAACAGTAAGCCAATCAATAGTTGGTCCTTGCTCATTAACCATACTTGGAAGCAGAAGATAATCAATCTCAAGACCATCTTCCAAACAACACTTTTCTAAAGCAGTTTGCAACCTATCCATATTATGATCGAGAAGAATTCTAAGGATAGTAACCTGGAATCTTTTACATAAAGATACCTGTAACATAAAACAAACATGCAAACAATCACTTCAATGATTTTTCCCTACACCTGCAAATACGCCAGATACAACAAAAGGAGTAATAGAGAAATACCATATCTGGGGAAAGATGAATGGCTCCTTTGTGTATGAAGCTTACTGACAAGGAACCTTTGTCAAAACCCATATCAAATTGCATGCTTGCAATTTCTCGATTGAGCTCAACTCTCGTTGCAAGATAGATGTTTTGAACAGTGATATCATAGCTAAAATTTTGTTTTAACTCTATCAAATAACAATGGTAGGTTGTTTCACCGTGTTTCAAGACCTGATTCACTAATTCCCGTGGTACATAACTTGGTTGTTTCTCATCATAAGGTTCACTCCCTGTAAGAACAGTTTGAAGTTGAAGGCGTTCAAAGGAATTTATGGATAAACAGATTTTCATTTTTAAGTGCTAATAATGAGGAAATGAATAGAAGATATGACGTTACCAAATTCCTCCACCTCTTGTTCTTCAACAACAATATCAGGAACAAGCTTATCTGTTAAAGCTCCGATCTTATGAAGTTGTTTGCATGCTTCAAGGCATGCAATATTCTTTAACATCTTTCGGTCACCTTGTACAGAAATAGCCGGTAGAGGGCAGCTCTTAGGAAGATACAATGTTCCAGTATCTTTGTCCCACCTTGGAGTCGGTTTAAAGTACCTGAGATTTTACATGTAGATGGTATAAATGATGAAGAACAGGATATACAAAAGAAAGCATATCTTAGATTCATTGAAGTAAAGAAAAATTGTCATGTCATAAGGGCTGCAGCGAACTAACCCATCTGCAGGGAGCCGTGAGCAATACAAGTGTAATAAACCAATGCTAGAAATAAGATTGACAATGGCTCCAGTGCTTTCAACACGATAAGTTTCCTCATGGAATAGATCACTTTCTAAAGGATCACATGGAAGTGAAGAGTGACGCAAGGATTCCTTCCTCATAATATCCCCACTAGAAAGGTATTTCTCAAGTCTTGAACATGTAACTGAATCCCCACTGTTATTTCAGAACAAAATAAGTTGTGTGCGGAAACTTTACTTCAACTAGAAAACCATATAGATTTGATATCATAATTCTTTGTGCAGCAGGCTAATTAGCACATTTCTAATAGAAATCACAACACTGAGTAGTAACAAAAAGAAATTTAACCTCTTAACCATTAATATGTAATCTGAATGGGGCATTCTTGCACGGCCACGGGATTGTATGAAACTGCACACATTGTGACATGGGTCGAATCTAATAACCAAATTGCAACTTTTAACATCTATACCCTCTTCAAGAATTGATGTTGCAACAATGATGTTGACCTGAATATTAAAATATTCCCCTTGATAAGAAATAGTGTCTGGTTATTAAAATTCAACATATTATCTAAGAAAGCAACATACCAATCCCTTACGAAAATCGTCCACAATTCCATCATGCACTTTCTTGGATTGACTTTGCAATCCACAATTAT
This sequence comes from Lotus japonicus, assembly GCF_012489685.1. Classification (NCBI taxonomy): domain Eukaryota; kingdom Viridiplantae; phylum Streptophyta; class Magnoliopsida; order Fabales; family Fabaceae; genus Lotus; species Lotus japonicus. The sequence goes on along the minus strand of NC_080046.1, from coordinate 58,413,490 downwards.
TTCCTGCAACGAACTTGGTCTTCCAGCTATTGTATTTTGGAAGCACGGCATTTAACAAAGTCGGAAGGACAATGGCTGTAATGACCCTTTCCACAAAAACTATGCATCTCAGGTCAGTCAAATCCCTGTAAGTGTAGCATATATGGTAGATCCATCATAATAGATTTAGTAAATATCAGGATGAGATGAAAAGATAACTACATAAAATAAAAACAGATAAATTGTTGATCAACTAGTTAAAACAATTTCTGTCCAATATGTATGAAAAAAAAAATTGGAGTTTCACATATTAGGTCACAATGCAAGATCTATGTGAATAAAACCAATAAAAGGTAGGGATGTTCAACACATGTCCCTACCTGAAGCTTATAAAGTCAGGTTCTAGAAATTAGACCAGATATATCTAGCAAAATTCTAGTCACGCCTTCAAGTTGTACCAGCTTTGCAAATTCAAATCAACATTTTAAAAATTGAGGTTATTTGAAACCTTTTATTGAAGTCTTTATAGTTCAATTTTTTTATAATTAGATCAGTAAAAGTTGTCGCTCTTATAACATGTAAAGTTTAGGCCAATGCCAACTCATGGTTACATGTAATTGTAATGATGCTATCTAGTTTGTCTTCCAATGCCGGCAATGTTGCGTCAACAAGATACGAAGAGTCAGCTTCCGAGAGCACCAGAGGGGGGAGAGAGATGGAACCCTCGTAACACCTCTATGTTTGATCCACAAATGTGTTAGGCAAGAAGCTAATTCATGGATTGCAGCTGTGTCACGCATGATGGAATGCCTGGAGACTAGAGACAGTAATAGAAGTAGTAGCTATTGTGCTCCAACTAATTTAGAGGATGGTTCAATTCAAATATCAAAGGATCAACATTTGACAGATACTTGTGACGTGGACGGTCCTATTGAGAGACAATAACACTAAAGCATCTTGTGCTGTTGGTTCTAGTTCAATTTAAGCATATAGAAGGAAAGCCTAGAGGCCAGACCTATCCACAAAAGTAACCCACATGCATAATTTCAAAAACTGCATTAGAATTTTTGGATAGAAACCAAGGCATGAGGAAAACCTGTACTCAAGTAGAGTGTCAATAAGACAGAAAACTTTGGAGGTTAACAGCCCCGTTTCCACATCATGTTTCATATTGTCACTAATAGATCGCTGAGGACCTGATAATAAAACATTTTCTAAAATTAATTCAAGAATGCAAGCAAAAAAATTCTATTTGATTTCACTGATTTCCTCACTCATTGAAAAATCATTACCAGATAGTAAGTACGTTTTCAGTTCCTGAACAGTAGCCAAACAAAACATTTTAACAGTTTTATTTGCAGAGTTACCACATGAAAGAGGTCCAGTTTCATTGGAAGATAAGGACTCTGCAGCCTGTCACGTAAAAAACAATTGATGTCAATGATGCAACCATGAAGATACATTAGAGTCATAAAGTCACTGCAAGAGAAGGAAAAGAACCTTGAAAGCCAGCCAAACACCAAGATCCTCCAAGCAATACATCAAAGAACAAAAGAACTTTGTTATTCTTTTTTCTGCATACTCGGTAGCTGATTTTGTGAAATCTGTACTTCTAAGGAATAGTTCATGCTGAGGAACAAAATATCCACTTTAAGGTAACAATCAGCTATGTTCTGGTAATAAATGCACAGCATGTAAAGTAGCAACAAACATAAAACAAATAAATAAATACAAGAAACCGTTCATTGATTCAAACACATAATGTCACTTAGTAAAATGAATGACACATAGGTGTACTCACATTTACACTTTAAATACATGGGGAATTTCAGGTTTTCTTAATCGTTTCAGTACATTGAAAATTATTAGCTTAAATGTACATACCTGCTCTTTTAACTTCTTGAGTTTAATTGCTAATTCTTCAAACACAATTCCAAGTGCATTTGCCTCATAAAACTTGAATTTTGGGGTTGAGATTGGCATGAACTCCCTGATAACAGCTTCACTTGTACATGTATAAACCTTCAATTAAAATAAAATGTCAAGCAAACAAACAGCACATGAAAAGATCAAACAATAACATGGAATTGTACTTCAAAAGAAAAGAGTACTTGTCAGAAGAATAAATTTTGTAACTGCATTGTCAAATAACAACTTCTTAGCATAGGTGTGTGTTTCAATACCTCTAGGTTACATTAACAAGAGTCTTAAGCAGTAAAAACTGCTCCCTACAAAACTATGAAAATAACTTGTAATTCTTCCATAAAAGCAAAAGGAAATAACTGTTACAAATAATTGAAAAGTATCAAAAAAAAATAACAAATAAGCTAATATAACATTAGTTCCATTTTGCATACGTCTAGACATAAAACCTATAACTTGGAAGAATAGCATCACTAACAGTAGGTAGGCCCTATCAATATTCAATAATCTCTGTAATGTATCTAATTTTGGTAGAATTTAATGCACCAATGTTTGTACAATGGTAACAATAAGATAAGGGGATAACATATTGCCCCGGAACACAATAACATGCATAGAAAGAAGAAAGAAAGAAAAAATGTACGGAAAGAGAGAAAATGTAAAAAAACAACCTTTGAGTGCATTAGAGTCATTAAATCCCGAATATATTTTGACATGGTCAACTCAGAATTTCCAGCTGTATTAAAAAATAACAGAGAAGAAAAATAAAATTCAACATCAGAGAATAATTATCATAGCAAAAAATAAAGTAGGAAAAAACTAGCAATGCAAAGAGAAAAGTAGGAACTTTCTCTAGGATTGTATACCTTTCGACTTAACTGGAGATGCAGTCATCCCAAAAATTCGAGGGAGGTCAGATATACCAGATTGTAATTGGTGATGATAAAACTCCTGCATGTAATCAAATCATGCAAAGATAATGACAACTTGGACAGCCCAAACTACAACCTCATCATGGAGATGATGCATAATAAGGTGATAGCAGCTTACAATACTTGATTGTAATTGCTTTCAAACGAAAGCAAACAACTCTTCCAAACAAAAAATAAACTGAAAAACGTGACTGCAGAACAATATCACCCGTTATAATTATAACCTCATTCATAAAAGCAATATGGTCAATGGTACAGAAAATTTTTGAACGGCATGCATCGGATCAACCACTGTACTACACCTTATGGTCAACATCAAGTCCTTTTTCAAAAAAAAAAATTAAAAATCTAATAGTTTAGAGTCCACACCAATTTCAAATTTTTTAAAAATGTAATAGTTTAGAGTCCACACCAATTTTTGTCACCATAAGTTGATGAAAATGCAACTATTTAGAGTCCAGACCAATTATTGCACCATATGTTGACTGCCATTTATATGATATCATTTTTCCGTCAAGTGTATGAATGGACCTAAAAGTCCAATTCATTAGTTGATCTGAGGAGATAATAGCATACTGCAGACATGACTTTAACAAACTTATCATAAGAGCTGCTTATTACAAATCTAATAGCTGGCCAGTCTTTTGTTGTTATTGATATGCAAGGCATAGAAGATGCAAAATATTTTGAAGTTGCCAATGAGCTACGGCTCACATTGAACCACATCCAGTATTTACACTAGCCTGATGGTAGAAGGTTTAATTCCCACTTTGCCCCTCTAACAGGTCTTTGGACCTTGTATTACCAAAAGAAAAATAAAGAACCAAAAACTTAGATGGGAAGTTGCAACATTTTAATGAAGATCACATCCTAACCAAAATATACTAGCACAGTAAGAATTAGTAAGAAATGCAAAGACAGAAACCAGTTAAATAAAAACTATGAAGAGGGGATAACACGTACTGTCATTATGCGTGAATAGGGGTGCCTGCCCTTTGTATGGTGGCATTCATCAAGTATCAAAACCTTGATCATTTGTAGCTTAATAAAGCTATGCCTCAAGCAATCAAGTAATATTTGAGGCGTCATGACAAGCACCTATAAGATTCAAAAGCATTACTGACAGTAATTACCAATTATCTATGCAGCATACAAAGATACATGTGAGAAGCATCATCATACTAAAATAACAACTGGTGCATGTAATATTCAGGTCAACCAAATATTAGAAGACAGAAAGTGGCCGTCTTCTTTTCCATTTAATTTAAATATAAAATTTGCAGCCATGAACCATATCAGTAGACAAGAAGCTTTAGCTCAGTACACATTGCAAATAACGAGGAAAGTGCCAAAATTAGAAAACAACTCAGAGACTATCTTTTAGTTCTGATAGAAATACAAAATCCCTCACCTCTTGTTTCTCGATTTGCTGTTTCCACGTAGCAGCATCCCAGAAATCAACTCCCATATCTCCATAATACATTCCCACTTTTAAGTCGGTGTGAGCTTCCAAGGCTTTAGCTTGCTAAAGTTTTTCGAGCCAATGACAAGAAGGAAAAGGAGCAGGGTGAAAGAACAAAATTCCTCAATCAGCCCATACCAATCAAAAAATGCATTTTCAAATTTGCAAAGGCATAAGAGAAAGTGACATACTTGGCTAACCAACACAACTGTGGGAACCAAGAACACTGCAACGGAAGTAGAAGGCTTTCGCAGTCTATATGCATAGCTGCGAAGAAGCATGATAGCTATCAAAGTCTTGCCCGAACCAGTATCCAAAAACACAATGGTATTTTCCCGGATTGCTTTATCCAACGCTTCAATCTGATAGCTACAGAAAAAGGGAAAAAAAATTTCAACCCCAACATCAACTCCAGCAACACAACCAAAATGCATGCACTACTCAACAGTCAAGACTAGAACATAATACTCACCTTCTAGCAAATGGAAGAGCATCGGGAACGACCTGGTTATCCAATTCCATCGGAAGCGCTTCTTCCACCATAGTTTCTCTAATTCTTTGATATATTGGTATATCTACACTAAATTCAAGGCAAATATCACACAAAAGTGATCTCTAATCTTGTAATTGAAGAGATAAACAAACAGCAGCAGAAAAAAGAAAAAGGTTTTGTGAAAATTTGATGAATGTGCCTAATTGATGAGTGTCATTATTTTCTCACACCCCTTTATCACATCATTCATCACTCACTCACTACTATTCCATTATTGGTGAAACACTCTATGTCCTTTGTTCAAAGGGGGTGTGTGCTCAGGAGGGAAAGCTATAAAGCCTATAACATCATCATCATCAGGCATGTTCACCAATCACCATTCAACATGTGTTTTTGCATTAAGATTATCTCTTAACATTCAAATTCACACAAACCCTTTATTTTTCTTCCATTAATGGATACAATGCTGCTAATCTACAACGTTTTCTGCATAGACAAACCATAACCAGAAGCAGAACAAGGAATCAAAATTGAAAAGTACATGTACTATTTGCTTATAGTGAATTTTTTTGATAGAATTTGAAATTGAATTTGAATGCTGTTTCACCTTTGTGCCGAGTCGTCTTCAAAAGTTTATGTCTTTCTCTTTTTCCTCTTCTGGGTGCGAGCGAAGCGATGACTCTGGTTGCACTGCACGACACTGCTTCATGTACAATAGAATGTCAGAGAGAGTAGAGTATATAGCGGTTTCAAAAGATTCCGTGACATAATAATTAAGTGTGTTTGGATGCAAATTAAACATGAAATTCAAAGTACTTTTTTTCAGTCTAAAGTGGGAGAATTATGTTTAACTTTTTAGCTTAAAGTAAATACTAATATCCGTGTTCCAAACATAACATAAGTACAAAAGTTTTTTTTTTTACCTAAAAAAATTGGGCCAGAATAAAATTGTTGAAATGAAAACTAATAAATAAAGAAAAAGTAATTAAAGTGTGTGACATCTAGATGACTAAAAAAGTGCAACTATCAAGTCAAGTATTGACCAAAAAATAAAACTATTGACCAAAAAATAAAAAGTACAAATATAATACAATCACTTTATAAAAATATATATATATATATAATACAATCACTTATTTTAAGACTAAATATTAGTATACCTATTAAATGTGGTTAATATCTATTTACTAGCACGAGAAAACAGGCACGACTGAACATGATGGAGATAGTAAAAACAACGTGACATTAGACGACCATACATCATTTTCCTTACTAGTAGCTTGAATTTCATGAAGGTAAATCAACTTTTTTTTCATGAAATCACGCAGCATTAACTTTAATTACTATTATAAATAGGTTTCAAAAAACACAATTACTTATATAAATAGACAATTAGAATTTTCTTTTTGGTTTTCTTTTTTTTGTTACAGACAATTAGAATATAGATCATCATTTAAATTTTGTCAGTCAATTAAAATTATTAGTATTAATTGATTGATTTTCCACAATTATTCAACAAATTAGTAGTACTTAAATTTCTTCTATTGAACAAATTAAAATAATTATAAATGATGATTAAAAATATTCAGTATTAATTTATTGATTTCTTTTTATTTTCTACTTTCCTATATAACCAAAACAACAACAAAAAAGTCTATTTTTGAAAAAAAATTAATTGATTAAAATAAAAAATTTGCCATTTCTATATCTAATTCCTTCAAATTCTTGATTTTTTTTAATTAATTAACCAAAACATTTTTTTGTCAAAATTAAACTAACCCTATTTTTCAAAAAGAAAAACCAACCTATCATGTTATTTATTTTTGTCAAGCCTAATCTTATTCTAAATTAACTAGGCCCAGAGGCCCAACCTTCAGTCCCTAGAACAAAAACACAGTGAAGCTTCTCCTAAAAGGAAACAAGAACCATGAAGCTTCCAGAAAGCTGGTGGTAAAGGTGTTGCAGTAGCACCGCATTCATTGCACACATGATACCAATATCATGTAAACAAAAATATAGAAATATAATAGGATCATTCATGATTCAACTAACAAGCACAGAATATATATGAGATCAAAATTGTCATTATCATAAATCAAGAAATTAAAGGAAGAGTTTAGCATAATGAATGAATGAATATGCAGTTTTTAATTTACCTCTCTAGAGTCTGGACTCTGAATGAATTCCACCTCCATTTGTGGGCTTCTGATTTGGATTCCGGCACCCCATTCACCACTTCTGATTTGTATTTCTAAAAACTTGAGAATTACAAAGAGTATATTGTGTATTTGTGTATACATACACAACAGTGATCTGATCAGATTTAAAAGTAACAAACCTCTAACAAACCTACTAACTCTAAGAGGACTAACTGACTAACAATAAAATATCCTATTGATATGGTACATTCAAATTTAAAATTTAAGGCCAAGATTATTTAGACCATCCCTATTTACTATCCACATCATCCCCTTAAGTGCAAAAATACATTTATATCCCAAATATTTTAAAAAATAACTGCTCCAATTTACAACAAAAAAACCCTAATCCCACCATCTCTTTCTCATTCTCGGCCATCATGTTCATTATCAACCTCATCAGAAGTTCCAGTTGCCATAATGCTCCTAATAGGCAACTAACTTCACCAAGTCAAACACCAAAACCAGAATCTGAAACACAATTCGTAATTTAAATTACGGTAACCTCCGCTACTTAGATAGCGGAAGCTACCGCTACTTAAATAGCGGACGCTACCGCTACTTAGATTGCGGACGTTACCGCAACTAAGTTAGCGGACGTTACCGTCATTTAAGTTGCGGTAGCGACAAAACGTCCGCAGTTTAAATGGCGGAACGAACTAGAACTCATATATTCTACCCAGATTTACGCGAAAAACAGAAGAAAAAAAAATTCCAAAATCACACATATTTTTTTGAGCTTCTATTCTTCTCTTGATCTCACCCACTTATCTTCTACACTAATTTGGAGCTTCAAATACCTCTAAGGTGTGTGATGTATTGATTTAGAAGATGAAATAGGGATGGGAAAGATGAGAGTGGAAGAGGAAGAGGAAGAAGGAAGAAGAAGGCGAGGTTGGGAGAGTTTTTTTTTTACTACTTTGCATGTTTTCTATGTTGGGGGTATTTTTGGGATTACAAAAATAAGGGGATGGTGTGGATAGTAAATAGGGAGGGTAGTAGGGTACAAATAGTCTTGGCCAAAATTTAAACTTAAGTTAATACTCATACACTTCAAAAAAATAAAAAATACACTAGTCATTAATCATTGAGATGTCAATTTGGGTTCCATCCCGCGAACCAGTCCAAACTAACTCGACTTGAGGACAGGTTGGGTTGGTAAAAATATAGCTCGAACAGACCTCAGTCTAGTCGACCTTATTTAACTCACAAGTTAGCTGCGATCTCGTAAGACACCTCCATTGTTAAGAACTGGAAGACTTATGAGTTGGGAATGAGAAGGTTCAAAAATCAGATTCTTGGAGGTTCAAAATTCAAAAGTGCATGTACTATTTGCTTATGGTGAATTTCTTTTATAGAATTTGAAATTGAATTTGAATGCTCTCTCACCTATGTGCAAAGTCGTCTTCAAAACAAAATTTAGTATGGTATTATAGTACTCATTCTCACACCCACGTTTTCAAAAAGTACTCGCACCCGTTTCCATACTTACATAGATATCAACTTAAATGTCCGTACCCATGTCCGTTACCCGCAAATTAGTTAGTGAAAATTTAACTTTTTTCAATAGAAAATCAAAATATAACTTATTAAAAAATAAAAACCATTAATTAAAAATTCAAATGATTATCCGAATATTTAAGAAGTAAAATAATTTGAACAAGTATAAATTTTACAAAATGAATATTGAAGCTATAAATTTAGATTATTAATGAACTCCTAAAGTTGTCGGTTAATAGGTTATTTTAAAAATAAGTGAAAATAATGATGAACCATATATATATATAATATTAACACTTTACCTGTGTATTTGTTAAAAATAAGTGAGTATAATGATGAAGAGAGAATTGCACAATCTAAGTCTCACTTTAGCTGAAATTGCTAATTTGGCAGATAATTTTTTCCTATTTCTTTTCGCATGTTCATAGGGGTGTCAATAATGTAGCTCATGTCATGACTAATTTTTCTTATTGTATTATAGTTAGCTCTTTGTGGCCTTGTGGAACATTCTCCCGATAATTTTTTAATTCAACTTTCATTTTACCATAAAACAGTAATGACATAATGATTTATAAGATAAAATAATGAACTTACATTTAAAATTAAATTTAAAAAGTTCAAAAAAGATCAATGGACAACATTTTGAATAAATGGTAGATGATGCACATCTCCTGCCTGACATGCAACATGCAACGGTTTTCAAGAATATTAATTTTTGAGTTACTCTTAAAGTAAATGAATCCACCTAAATAAAAGTAAAAATAAAAATATTTAAGAGAACTTATTTAATTCATGATAATATTTTATTAGTAATACAAGAAAAATTCAAAAAATAAAAGCATGGGTATTTGGAAAATTTAATCTGATTATACTGATTATTAGTATTTAATCTCGCACTATGCACAAATGGAATAAGAGTATTTTGTCGGCATACATCATACATTTTCATATTTTCTCTCTCATTTTTTTAATACGTATATCACTTTTTTTTTTTTCTAATTCTAGTTACATTCTAATTCTTTTTTTTCTAATTTGTTATGTTCTGAATCAATATGCCAAAACAATTTAATCTTCTAGATGTACATATGAAAAACATAAAATAACAAATCAATTATTTAAAGCTATTTGATATCAATTTTTTATGACATATTTGATATAGTTTTGAACGTAACATATTACATTCATTTTTATTATTATTTTATATAAAAAATAACCATAATCATAAAAAAAATACTTTGTCAACATACATCTTAATTAATCATAGAAAGGTCACAATTGACTTTTATTAATTATTTTGATGTCATTAAAAATATTAAATATCAAATTAATGCAGTAGTTATTTTAAAAAAAAATCAAAATTTATTTTTATTAACTATTCTAATGTTATTAATAAATATTAAATGCAATACTAATACATTAACTCTTTTTGAAAATATGTAATTATTTAATATTTAAATTACTAAAAAATTCGAAAATATAAATATAACATCATCTACCTACTAACTATAGTATGAGAAAGAAAACTTATAAGTAAATACTGAAAGACATATAATGAGATGGTGACACCTGTCGGAGTTGTCACATTTTGGTTTCGGAAATAATATATATAAGTATAACATAAGATTATTGTGGGAAGCTATTCATTTTGGGCTAGAATGTTAAGCCCAAATCCAATATGGGTCCCCCCAATGCAAGCTGTGGCCCAATAACTCCAACGGCTAGTAATTATAAAACGGCTAGTTTCTTTTCCAAATTTCTTTTCCATCTTCACCTTCGATCATTGCATTGCAGTATTGCACCACTCATTGCTCGCGAGTGTGTGTGTTCTCTTCTCCTCTCTTCTCTTCAACCCTCTCTCTCTCTTTCATCTTCCAACGCTTCAAACAGTTCAGATAATTCACACAAGAACGAAGAAGAAGAAGAAGAAGAAGAAGACGAGTTTCATTGAAAAATCACAGTGTCAATTTCTGGTTGAAATCTTCTTCATCACACAATGCCATTTGAAAGAAACTCTCCGGCAAGGTGCTTCATGACGCCACCGCCGCCGCGGCTTTCTTCGTGGAGGTCGACGCCTTCACGCTCTCCCATCATGATGCCGCTTTCAGAGAGAAAGAGATCATCACCGAACAAAGATGATCCTTATCATGTGATTCACAAGGTTCCTGCTGGTGATTCTCCCTATGTTAAAGCCAAGCAGGTTCAGGTAACTTTTCTCCTAATACCCTTTTCTTTCTTTTTGAATTTTTTCTCTTGTGTCACTTTTCTTGCTTCAGTTCTTGAAGTTTCTTGTGATTTTTATCAGTTTTACTTTGTTAATGGGGTTTGTGCAATGATGTTGATTCTGAATGGTTCAATTGCAGTTGGTGGATAAGGATCCTGGGAAAGCCATTTCACTGTTCTGGGCTGCAATCAATGCTGGGGACCGTGTGGAGAGTGCTTTGAAGGATATGGCCTTAGTCATGAAGCAACTGAACCGTTCTGATGAGGCAATCGAAGCTATTAAATCATTCCGGCATCTGTGCCCTCCTGATTCCCAGGAATCCCTAGACAACATCTTGGTTGAACTCTACAAGGTGAGAATTCAATTCTCTTTTACATGTTGCAGGTGTTACCATTCATTAATTTAGTGAATTGATTTCATTTAAATGAATTTGAATAATCTTGAGGCTAGGCCATTATTTAACAACCTGGGAAAATTAACATTTCTGCATGAATCATCATTTACACATGCACTTGAATGATTTTGAGGTTAGGCCCTTATTGAATAACCTGGACAGATTAACATTTCTTGCTGGAATCATATTTGTTTGCAAAAAAATGAGGCTAGTTAGACCCTTATTAATGAATGTGAATGTGACATAGTAGAATTGTACTCATAAGAATGTGGAATTTGTATCTTTAAGTAATAAGTAGGAAACAATTTGGAGAAAGGATTCAAATGGCTATCATGTTGTGAATTCTCATTTGCATTGTAGGACTTTTATCACAAATCTTGTTTTCCATCCGAATTTGACTGCTGAAGGATTTTAGACTGTTTTCCATCATTTGCATGCACTTAAATGATCTTGAGGCTAGGCCCTTATCGAACAACCTGGGAAGATGAACACTTCTGCAAGAATCATCATTTACATGCACTTGAATGATCTTGAGGCTAGGCCCGTATTTAATAATCTGGACAGATTAACATTTTTTTCTAGTTTCATACCTGTTTGCAACATAATGAGGCGCTAGATAGACCCTTATTAGTAAATGTGACATAGTAGACTTGTCCTCGTAAGAATGTGGAATTTGTATCATTAAGTAATAAGTAGGAAACAGTTTGGAGAAAGGATTTAAATGGCTATGATGTTGTGAATTTTCATTTGCATTGCATTACAAATCTTGGTTTGCAGCTGAATTGACTGCTAAAGGATTTTAGAATCATGTGTTTAACAGCTTATGTGTATGTTGGTACAGAGGTCAGGAAGGGTTGATGAAGAGATTTCCATGCTTCATCACAAGTTGAAGCAAATTGAAGATGGTGTCACTTTTGTGGGGAGGACAACCAAACAAGCAAGATCACAAGGGAAGAAGATTCATGTAACTGCTGAGCAAGAGATATCACGGTACATATTTTTCATCCATGCTCTTTGGTCAAGTTTATAGGCCTTGTACCCTTACTTGACATTGAACCTCTCTCTGTCTCTATCAATGTAGGATACTGGGGAACTTGGCTTGGGCTTACTTGCAGAAAGGTGACTATAAAGCTGCTGAAGAACATTATAGGTTACCTTTTTAGATGAAGTGATTTGCAATTTGATATTTTATTTTTCTTTGAATAGTAAAGTAATACTTCTATATTTTTGTTTGTCCAGAAAAGCACTGTCTTTTGAGGTTGATAGGAACAAACAGTGCAATTTGGCAATCTGTTTGATGCAAACGAACAGGATTACAGAAGCAAAATTTCTGCTCCAGGCTGTAACCACCGCTTCTAAACATAGAAAGATGGATGATTCATGCGCTAAATCTTTTGAACGCGCTTCGCAAATGCTGATGGATATGGAGTCGTCATCGTCACAGTGCTCTCCACTAAGTAACTTGAGTGGAAAGAGCTCTGACATGGTTCAAAGTAGGACACAAAATTGGTCTGTGACATCTGAGGGGGAAGTATCTAATGCCAGGAGGAGATTGTACGAGTCCCCTGAACCAGCAAGAAGAGACCTGAAGGTTCCTTACACAAACACAAAAAAATGTTCATGGGGCTTCAATAATGGACCTCAAAGGGAAACTTGGGGAGATGTCCATTCAGATCCAAAACCTTCATTTGGGATTCCTTCTACACAAAATAATTTGTCTTTACCTGCCAATGGAAAGTGGAATGCGAGGACAATGGTAAAGCGTGAAGATAAAACAGCTATTGGTTCTGGACTATACACTTACTCCAATACAGAAACAGATAGAAAGTTTAAAGAGGACAAATTTGCTGTAGAATCAAATGACATGGTTGTGAATGGTGCCAATCAATTTGCAAGTTCTATTGGCACAGACCAAAGTAAGTGTTCTGAAATCTCTATCAAATTGTGCTGTTATCCTTTTTGTCAATTGAACAGCTCTTTGATTAATCTGCATGAACTTGCCTCAGGAAGCATAAAACCAGTGGAGAAGAAGAGCTGGGCAGACATAGTAGAAGAAGAACAAAATGAAGGGCATGACTTCTTTGGGGGATATACTAGATTTGATGGTCAGGAAGGTGCTCAAGTGTTTAATAAAGAAAATGAGAACTCAAACATAGTCTTTCAACGTCCTTGGCCGCTTAGCGAGACCAAATGTATAAGCAAAAAGCTTGAGTCCATGGACTTGAAAGATGGACATCATGGATCCGGCACTGTAATTTTGTCAAGGAAGCCAGCAGTAAGGCGCTCTCTGTGTTTCAATCCTGAACTGGCAAAGGAAAGGGATTCATCATTGTCTGAGGAGAAGAAACCACCAAGGAACAACAGGCTGCAGGTTTTCAAGGATATCGCTCTTCACCCTGAAACCCCATGACCCTTTAGCAGTGAACAAATGTCCTTGTGGATTGAGAAGGATCCAACTGTTGCACTGTTAAGGCTTTATTGGCTTCATTATAGGACCATGGCTAGCTTTTATATAAGGCATTTTGCTGATTAGTTAGCGGATTCTTTCATTCTTAATCATTTTTTTATTTGCAAAAACAACCTTTGTAAATCCATACTCATGTTCCTATACTGTAAAATAACTTTTATCAGTTGTATTGAAACTTGAAGTTCTCAGTTTGGTTGGTGCTTTATACTCACAGATTGTGCTTCAACTTGAATAGTTTCAAAGCAAAAGAATATACTTCTATTGGTTCCTGTCAGGACATGTTGGTCCTAAGTTGTTACAGTTATCAAATATTGATTGACATAGTACAGCAGAATGTATGAAGTGGTGAACAAATTATTTGCCTCTAGCAGTGAACAAATGTGCTTATGGATGGAGACGGATCACACTGTTACACGGTTAAGTCTTGTAGGCTTAATTTACAGTATCATGGTTGGCATTTGTTAATTAGTTTAACTTCTTCTGCTTCCTCAAAGATATGGAAAAACTTCAGAGTCCTAGAGAATATTGGTTCTCAGATGTATGTTAATTTTGACATACTGGTAAATAGAATGTATTAAAAATTGAAAACTCTTATAACAAAAGTGAAAAGTAGCTTATTCAATGTCCTAATAGTGTTTAGGCAGCTATTTCAGATAAAAGCTTATTTGACTACTTGCAAGTTTGTTGGGCCAAAGTAAAGTTTTTAGTAAATATGTTTATCTTACTAGCATGCAGTGTGTGAAAAGTAGCTTATTCAATGTCCTAATAGTGTTTAGCTAGCTAATTCAACTAAAAGCTTATTTGAATACTTGGCAAGCTTGTTTGACCAAAGTGAAGTTTTTAGTAAATATGTTCATCTTACTAGCATGTAGTGTGTGAAAAGTAGCTTATTCAATGTTAGTGTTTAGCTAGCTATTTCAGCTAAAAGCTTATTTGACTACTTGCAAGTTTGTTTGACCAAAATAAAGTTTTTAGTAAATAATATATTAACCTTACTACCATGTAGTGTTTATAAAAAGCTATTTCAACTAATGTTTGAGCTTATAATTTATAGCTTATTGTTTATATACTTTACCCTTACAATTTTACTAAAATTCCTCCATTAAGTTTTATATTTTGGGGAAATTTTTATTTTTTGAAAATTTTTATTCAATTTTTTAACTACCTTATTAACTAGTTTTATTATAAATATCCGAAATTTTGTGTGCAAATAATATAGAACAAAATTAAATTTAAAAAAATAACCTTCATAATATTATAAATATAAGAAAAAATATATAATTAAGTTTTTTTTATAAGCGATATAATTAAGTAAGTTAAATGTAACAAAATATATCAATTAAAAAAGTATGTTTTAAAACACTCTACTACTCAATTGAGTGAAAATCCTGAAAATAAAAAAGATGTCATTGATATAGATTTATGTAATAGAAAGATGCAATTAGTCGTTAAGCAAGTGGTTGAAAGTTCGATTTATAACCCTTGCAAATGAAAAAAACTTTGTACCAACAGTAGACGAATGATTAATCTCATAGTCATCGACTTTTGATGATACATGTTTAACCTCGAAAAAAGAAAGAAAGATGTAATTAGAAGAAAACTAGTGACCTTTGAATGTGTCTATATCAAATTAAATTTGATTAGAAAATATTTTATTACATAAAAAGTTTAGGTTATGAAAAAGAAAAAAAGTCTATTGGCAAGAGAAGAAGAGCAAAGAAGAGTGTTTCAATGGAGTCTGCGCTTACAGCTTCTAACTGGAACCGTTGCTTCCTTCATCCCCTCAACACCACCACCACCACCAGGAGGCCCTTCTCCGCCACCGCTTTCCGCGTCCGCTGCTCCATCAAGTCCTACCGTTTGTCCAACCTTTCTCACTCTGAGCTTCTCAGCCTCAAAACCCGTCCTCGCATTGATTTCTCATCGATTTTCAGTGTGGTGGGTAATTCAATTCGCCCCATTATGTTTTCTCTCTTTGTTTTCAAATGGGGTTTTGTTTTTCACTCTAAAAATTTATGCTTTTTGTCTTTTCAGGTTAACCCCATTGTTGATGATGTTCACCAAAGAGGGGATGCTGCAGTGAAAGAGTAGCTGCTTTTTAATTCTTTACTCTCTTCTTATTTTAGGCACCGTTTGGGAAAACAGTTTAATTAAGCTCTTATGGTCATAAGCGCGCTTATGACATAAGCCCTTATTCATAAGCTATTTTAAAAAATTTATTGAAATAAATTGAAAATAAGTTATATATAAGCATAAGCTCTTTTTCATAAGCTATCATAAGTAGCTTATGAAAATAAGCTTAAAACAGCTTATGACATGGTAGGCCATAAGTTGTTTGCATAAGCTCTCTCAAACACTGGCATAAGCGCTTATGCTATCAGATAAGCTCAAATAAAAGCTCTTCCAAACGGGGCCTTAGTCGTTATTTGATTAAATTGTTTTGTGTTGCAGTTTATATCTTCATTGTGTAACTTCAGCTTCAACTTGGTGTTTTTGTAGATATACTTCAAGGTTTGACAAAGTTGAGCTAGATAAGATAGTTGAAGTTGTCTCGGAGCTCCCGGACCCAGTGGTATATTTGTTTGGATATGCAAAGTTATTGTTGTCAATTGTTGAAGTTATTTGCTGTTATTATATTCCCCTTTTTTATTTTAGTGAGTGCTTGATAGTTGATACTGATTTGGACGGACGCTATGTGGTTCTTGTTTTTGCCTTTTGCAGCTTGATCCACCTGTTAAGGAAGCTTTTGATGTCGCCTACAGCAATATTTATGCCTTTCATGCTGCTCAGAAGTCAACTGAGAAAAGTGTTGAGAACATGAAAGTATGTCAATGCTGATTCTTGCTTCTAGCCTAGGTTAGATGGGCTAACTAGTGGCTTAATGGTTCAAGTGTGAATTGACACTTAAACGTAAAACTTTGAAGTATTCAATGGCAAAATATGAAGAGTATCAGTATTGCTAATTGCTGTAGATATGTATTATGTTAGGCTTTTGTGAAACTGCTATTGGAGCACTAGGTCATTGCAGCATTATCTAGGAATAGTTAAATAATACTAGAAAGATCAAATGTATAGGTTATCTGTTCCAGTTGTGATGATTTGTTTCCCTCTCCTTGATTAGTCTGTTTTCGAATATTCATCTATTTGTACATGTATGCCATGCCATCTGATTGTCATGTCATGCCTTCATGTTTGCTCGTTCTCGGTCTTAGTGTTATCCAATAGTTTTCTGAAAATCTCAGGGAGTCCAATGCAAGAGAGTTGCTAGGAGTATTAATTCCGTGGGTCTTTATGTTCCAGGGGGAACTGCTGTGTTACCTTCAACGGCCTTGATGCTTTCAGTTGTAAGTTGAATAAATATTCAAGTAGCTGTTATGTTGTTCAATATCCTACAGTTTTATTGTGTATATTGATATTTGTCTTTCCAGATTTAGCTGAAGTTTTTTTATTTTGTTGTGTACCAGCCTGCACAAATTGCTGGATGTAAAACTATTGTTCTTGCCAATCCTCCAACTCGGGATGGCACTACATGCAAGGTATTTGTCTATATTGTATCAAAATTATAATTACGATGTTGTTCTGTTATTCTGACCTATGTTTTCCTGCAGGAGGTACTCTATTGTGCAAAGAAGGCTGGGGTCACTCACATTCTTAAAGCTGGAGGAGCGCAGGTTTGAAACCTGATGATATATTTTACCCCTTAACATTTTTTGTAATTTGAATCTAATATCCTTATGAATTTCATTCTATTATATATTAATCTTTGGTTGATATGACATTTTCTTCCATCGTAGGCCATATCTGCAATGGCTTGGGGAACAGAAACTTGTCCAAAGGTAGGTAGCTTCTCATTTAACTCATCTTTTTTGTTGGGGCTTCTCTATTAGTACTTATTGAGTTCACAGCTCTTTGTTGTTATTTTTTTGTTTTGTTTTAGTATACCATAACATAACCCTAATTGCATTGCAAATTCATGATTAGATATAGTGAAACTCATCCCTTGATGGCTATTGGAATCCCCCCCCCCCAGATGTCTTGATGCATGCATTCTCAATTTGTGGTTAATGGTAACATAAATCACAGAGCCTGATGAATACATGGTGACCAAGATGTTATGTAAGAAATTTTCTGATATTCAAGCAGGAAATTAGATACAAGGGTATGCTTTTTAAAAAACATATTTCAATTTTTTTAGGATAAATATATAGATTTTTATAAAAAATGCAAACCTCACAGAGAAAGGAGTTTTAGAGCTCTTATCAGAATCTAGAATGAGTAGTCGAGTAGCGTCTAAAAAAAGCTAGAAGTGCTGTTGTTTTATAAAAAAAATCTTTACACACCCTAAATTTATTATGTAATCTGGTGATAAAACAGCACTTAAGAATTAAGATGTAACCTTTACTTTTCTAACTAAGAATCAATGTACTTATATTCATATATTTTTCTATAAATTTCAATCATATACTGAAACTTTTGCAGGTTGAAAAGATTTTTGGCCCTGGAAACCAGTATGTCACAGCTGCAAAAATGATACTTCAAGTAAGTGTATCTTACATTGAAATCTCCAAATATTAATTACATTTCACACTTTGAATCTTAAGCTTCTTCCTCCTTTCTTTACTTTTTCAAAATCTTCTGCAGAACAGTGAAGCCATGGTTTCAATTGACATGCCAGCTGGTCCATCTGAAGTTTTGGTTATTGCGGACAAGAATGCAATTCCTTCTCATGTAGCTGCTGATTTGCTTTCCCAGGTTTAATGAGTTTTAAGATGCTCCTTTCCTTTCCTTTACATTATTCACTGCTTCTCTTTAACCCTGTTAGGAAGCAAACCCGCGCTCTAGTGTAATTTATACATCATCTAGCTTCTATATCTAGTTTCTACGTTATGTTGTTAGTTTTCCAAAGTTTAATAAAGGATAAATTCATAATATTAATGTGTGGCATATCAATATGGAATTAGTTGAAGATTAATCACTAATATCTAGAAAAAAATCAGCTTTATAAACTAAGGAGATGGTGCACATAAGGATTTCTTCTTTTGTTTGTTTAGAATCTGATTCTGATCAGAGTTCTCTTAATTGACATTGCATGCAAAAAGACCACTAATTGGAACACCCTTTCTCCACTAAGGCAGAAAACCTACCAACATTAAAGCCCAAATGAACCCTAAGTGCTTGACCTCCATAGAATAACCCAAGGCCCAAACCTGACAAAGACCCAAATAAACCCCGTTTTTATTCCCCCAAACACACTTCCAGATTGAGTCCTAACTTTTTTTTTGACTTTCTTTTACATTGCTGATATCTATGCCACAAATTTACAATTTTCAGGCTGAGCATGGCCCTGATAGTCAGGTAGTTCTTGTTATTGCTGGAGACGGTGTGGACCTGAATGCAATACAGGAGGAACTCAGCAAGCAGTGCCAGAGTCTTCCAAGAGGCGAGTTTGCCTCTAAGGCACTGAGCCACAGTTTTATTGTGCATGCACGGGATATGCTTGAGGTCAGTACTGTTGTCCGAGTTTCTGGCTGTATTATACCCACTAAAAACAGTTACAAGATAAGAACAGTAGGTGGGGAAAGTGGAAAATACTTCCTTTGGAACCTATAATACAGACGGTTAGGCCTCTTTGTTGCATAGTGTTATACATAACATAAGTTTATTGTTAGAAAAATATCAAGAGAAGAATGTGAATAGCTAGGAACGACTAACTCAACGCTTTGTCTTCCTATGTCTATATTTATACTGAAAAATAAATCTCAGCACAACAAAGATAGTCCCAGGCTCCCAGCCCAATCATGCAAAATAACCTAAGAAACACATGTATGGAATATTACATGTATCAACTCATGTAATATTTATGAAGTTTGAATGTTAGGGTTTTCTCTTGATATGCCAGAAATTCAGAGTTCATGGCTTTCTTTGGAAGAATTTAGAATTCAGCCTGAAATTATCTGTCAGTTTAATGTTTATTTTTTGAAACAATTAATTGTTTAAACTTGAGTCCTACTTCTCCTCTAGCTTGTTAAGTCTCAATTTATCAACATCTTTATTGGAGTTTCAGAAGTAAATGTTACTTTTCCATCTTCCAGGCCATTACTTTCTCAAACTTATATGCACCTGAGCATCTAATTATCAACGTGAAGGATGCAGAGAAGTGGGAGAGTTTTATTGAGAATGCAGGTAGTATAGCCTATAGATTTTCATCTAGTTGCTCCATTTTTAATTTATTTTTCAAATGTAAGCTCTCATTTCTGCAATCTCTGACATGGTCCAATTCCTGTTAGATAGCCACATTTTGTACCTGTAAATTGTAATGGCAATTCTACGACCCTAGATTTTAATGTCTTCCAAATGCCTCTGCAGGTTCTGTGTTTTTAGGGCAGTGGACACCTGAGAGTGTTGGTGATTATGCAAGTGGGACAAACCATGTCCTTCCTACATATGGATATGCAAGAATGTATAGTGGGGTGTCATTGGACTCATTCCTGAAGTACATAACAGTGCAGTCTCTCACAGAGGAAGGTCTAAGAAGGCTTGGGCCATTTGTAGCAACCATGGCTGATGTTGAAGGTCTTGAAGCCCACAAGAGAGCTGTTACCTTGAGACTTCAGGACATAGAAGCCAGGCAGGTTCAGAGATGATGAATCAATCCATTGTTCTCTATATCTTCTGCAAGATGCTAGCTCTTAACTATTGGCTATGTTTATGTAGCATTTGTAACTTAAATGTTGCCATTTTACATCTATGTAACAATAATTGCATTTTTACTATAATAATAATGTTAATGTCCAATTGATTGATCTTTGGTTAGATCTAATCTAAACTTCCTATGCATAGGGTGTAATAATTTATTAAAGTCACTCTTATTTCCATAGAATCTTCCATTAACTGTGGCCCCCCTATGACTGTTTCCATCACTAGGAAGTACCCACCAACTTGGACCAGTTCTTGTGGCAATGCAATTCCGCTTCCATTTTATATTCACACTCATCTTTTCTTACATCTTATTTTCACATTTGGGTTTTCCTAACTTGTGATAACGTCCACCATACGCATACGGTTTTCCAAACAGAAAGTGGGTGTCTCCTTCCAATACCAAATGAGAAAAGAAAATGGGACCTTCAATTCAAAGTCATCCATGACTATTGTTAGTCTAGTTACACACACCATTCAAAATTTGTCACTTTTTGCATTCCGTGTATTCTGTTCTATATGCTTCACTACAAAACAATACAAGTACGAGATTCACGTGAAGGATGAAGTGAGGGGCACCATATAATATAAGGAAAATAAAGAGAAGGAAGATATTATTCTTCCATGGCTGAGGCTGCAGCAGGTGAACAACTTCACCGTCAGAGAAAATTTGGTGGTGTTCTTCTCACGTGCTTCTGCGCAAGTGCATGCAGCAAGGAACAGCTGCAATTGGCACCTGAGGAGGAGGATGAGATATCAAGTAGAAGAAGAAATGGACCTTCCACCACCATTAATGAAAGGCCTCTTCTGAAAATCGCTGAAGCGTTCAAAGAGCTAGCCAACGTTATCAGCTCCGGCGACCGCTCTGATGTCGAGGTTGCTGCTTTCTCACGCGCGTGTTCTTTCGTGACTCCCCTTTTTGGTAGCATAGGCTTCAACTTCAAGTTCATAGAGATGGATTATGTTACCAAGGTACTGTATAATATATCAGATCCGCTACTTCTCATTTTTCTTTTCATTTTCACTATGGATGTCTGTTTGAGTGTTTGTACTACATATGCGAATGTCTACAAATCATTTTCCTTCATAATAATTAGTGTACACACGCATGCAGGTTAATGATATAGCAGAGGCATCAAAGTCCTTCCTTACATTACCATCTATGGTGGATCAGGACGTGCAAACTAATTCAGTGAGAACACAAGGGAGTCATTCCAGAAATCTTCTCAAAATCAAACGAGGACTTGACTTTCTCAGGGTCCTCATGGAGCAAGTTCTACTTACTGAGTGTGTACATTTTCCCCTTCGTCCGTTGAATTATGCATGCAAGATTAATGTTATCTTTATGTGTACTAAAGTTAGGTTAAATCAAACATTCGTATGTATGTACTATGAGGTTCTCAATCTACTGATTGAGTTATTTATTTTCTTCTCCGTGGACTAATATTTAAATTAGAGAATTTTACAAATTTTTACTTTTATTTTTTGTGAGTATTCCTATTAGTCTAAATTAGACAACCCATGTAGTGAGTTATTAATAACCCCCACCACTTAGAGCTTGCACTTCTTTTTTC
This sequence comes from Lotus japonicus, assembly GCF_012489685.1. Taxonomy (NCBI): domain Eukaryota; kingdom Viridiplantae; phylum Streptophyta; class Magnoliopsida; order Fabales; family Fabaceae; genus Lotus; species Lotus japonicus. The sequence continues at coordinate 58,391,651 of NC_080046.1, read as the reverse complement.
TTTCTTTCATTCTTTCATTCTTTCTTTGTTTATGTAATTATGTTATGATAGAAGATATCGAAAGCATCATGCTTCAATGCTTTGAAGACTAGAGCTAGGCAATAATGATTAGAGGAATGAAAATGAAATAAAAGTGGGAAATGGAAGACAAGGAAAAGGACGCACTTAGAAATTTTGATTAAAGTGGCCGCCTGGCCGGTTGACCACTAGTGTCAACTTCAATAATATGGTTGTTTTAAGATATTTTTTTGGTTAAAGTTTAGGTTCATTTTTCATAATTATTATGCATAGAAACTTAAATCGTCATTATCCATAGTAATAATACAGACACCTCACATACACTTATTTTTCTCTCCATCGTTCTCTTTGTATCACATCACATCAATGTCACATCTAACATCATCAATCTCTATGCTAAAGACTAAAGAGTGTTAGAGGATACATATTTAAATCAACAAATAATTGTTTACATATGTTAAGCAAATGGGTCTTATGCATAAGTAAGAACCAGAGTGTTGGTACATGGCAGTGATAGTAAATTCAGCTTCTATGTGTTTCTTGGCAGGGGGAATTCCATCAGGGATGCAGTTTCGAAGGCTTATACACAAATATTTAATTCACATCATGGTTGGGCTCTCAGAAAGGCCGTTGATGTAAGGTTACATTACCTCCCTACAAAGCAGCAGATGTATAGAAAACTTAATGAAGATGGTAATTACAGCACCACATCCATTATATTCTAGATACTTGAAGTGAAAAAGTGATTTCAACTTATAATTGCAGTTGCTTGAAGTGCTTGAAATGTTTTAAGAGGTTTACAGCATGTTAAGTACCTCACATTTTTCTCTCAAAAAACTTTACATTCAGAATTTTATCAATCCTCAATACTAAGCAAGTTAGCATATGAATATCATAGGTTTAACAATGTTATTTAATGTCTTCTGCCCCAGAGTCTGAAGCAAGGGTCCTAATGCAAACTTACATATTGGCATCCCCACCCCTACTCCGATACATCGAGAAGATCTTTCTTGACAGAGAATTGGGCATAGATTGGTAAACCTTGTGTTGTACTCTGTTTTATGCAATATAATCCTCTATTGAGTTTATGAGAGGTTCATTGATGTTTTACAAGAAATAAAATGAGATGGTCCTATATGCTACATGTCGTGTACTTCCTAATGGAGGTGTTTTTGTGGATTGAATAATTGACCAACCTTTATGGATTTATTACAAGAATGATTGACATAGAACACCTATTCAATAAGCTTGTATAAGTTTAAGAAAATAAGAGTGCTTTACAATGTTTAGCTAGCAGAAAATGAAACAGCACTCTGTAAATGGTGGAATATATCATCTGTTGCTTTACATCTTACAACGCCATCCTCAAAAACTGAGTTATTAACTTTAGAAGCCTGGAAATGTCCAGTATAAAACCAATGAAAATAATAGGCAATTTTCCCCTTCTAGATTTCCCCTATATTACAATTCATGTAAGAAAGCAGAATTCTATATAAAGAGTAAATAATGGCTAGTCCTTTCCCCATGAGGCCATGATTTTGATTATCTTTGCAAGGGCAGAGAATGGGCAACCCATGCCAAAGATTATTTATCCACTACAAGCTTGCTCAGACCCTTTCACGAATTAAGTTATCAGAATCTATCAGATCCATAACAGAAAGTAAACATACCTTCTTCATTGAATTCCAAAGTTACAAATTCCTTTGCAAAAAAACTTGAGTACATTACCAACCAACAGCAAGCCATTTCTGGAACATGTGTATAGTCACTGCACTTGCTGGCGTTTGATTGCAACCAAGTTCATCACACTGCAATAATCATGTAAGGTTCTTTACCTCAGCTACACAGCTATAGCTTAGAGCCTTAGACAAAGAACCCTGAGAAAGAAGAATCACAAAATTTCTGCCTGATATGGATGTATACTGAACATTTTGTCTACTACATCATCGTAAAGGGCTAACAACCCATCCAGTAATTGGGTTCTGCCTTCGAACTCTCAATTTACCATGCCCACCACTTTGCAATCGTTCAAGCACAGCATATGTAATTGAATCGGGTGTCAATCCTTGCTGCTTGAGTTTTGCATAAAGGTCCACTGCCTCAGCAGTTCTTCCAGACCTTTCAAGACAATCTAGTAAAATATTATATGTGACCAAGTTAGGAGAGCATTCTTCAGCAAGCATTTCGTCGAACAACCTGCATGCCATCTCAACTTTATCCGTCTTGCCAAAGCACTCAATAAGTGTACTGTAGGTTACAACATCTGGATTTAATCCTTTCTCTTGCATCTCTTTAAATCTCATGTGAGCTTCATCAACATCCCCATTCTTTCCTAGGCAATTGATCAAACAGTTATAGGAAATAACATCAGGCTCACACTTGCTGTTCTCTAGTTCTTCAAAAATCTTAACAGCACTGTCAACTCTTCCAGCCCTGCCAAAGCTGGAGATCAGAATATTGTATGTAAATATATCTGGTGCAGGGCCATCTCTTTTCATCTTTTCATAAAGATCATGAATATGTGATATTTGCTTCAACCTTCCGAGAGCTGTGAATACTGTATTATACATGATAGTATCAGTGGTTATACCTTTTTCATGAATTTTATCCAGAAGATCTATGGCCTCTGTCATTTTCCCAGCACTGCATAAACTCTCTAACATGGACATGTAAGCATATTTATCACCCTTGTCATGAAAGTTCCACATGTTGCAAAATAGTCTATGTGCTTCAGAAGCATGACCCAATTTGCTTAGAGTCCTCACAAGATATGCATATATCTGCTTATTTATATATTTCTTTGATAACTCCACAATACTGTCAAGCTTATTAAGTTGCCCTTCAGCAACCAGAACATGCAAAAGCACAGTGTACGTAAATTCATTAGGCTGACAATCATTCTCCACCATTTTTTTGAAGAGCAGGATGGCCTTATCAACCATACGGCCCTTAGCCAGTGCCTCAATCATAGTATTATAAGCAATCACATTCAGATTGCAGCCCTTTTCTAACATCACTTCAAAAAGTGCCAGTGACTCGTTAGTTTTGCCGTATTTCCCAGTCATTCTGATCATAATGGTGTAAGTGAACACATCAGGCTCGCAATGCCTCCGCTTCATGTCCTCAAAAACTTTATATGCTTTATCCACCTGCCAAAATATCGCGCATACACGATGACCAGTAAACATTATCAACGAAAGAAAAATGCATTTTTCCAAAACAATTTACACCACTAGTACAACTAAAATAGATGTTCATCAATCTATCCACGCAAATCTCTCTCGAAGCTTGCAGGGCAGCTGGCAGCATACCCATATAAAATCTCAGATGAAGAGAAAGTAAATAATTTCACAAAACAAAAAAGTTAAAAACAAAAGTATGAATTGAAGTGTCATTACCATCATTATGAGTCATGACTTGTACTACCTACGGCTGTCTCTACCAAAATACCCAAACCAACCTAACTTTTTTTTTTATGGGCAAATGTTAGTTGTTAGTAATGTTAGTAAATTAGCTCATCCTCAGGGTTCGAACTCTGAACCCTTCACCCTTCATCCCACCCAACCCTCCCTTATGTCCCTTAGCTCTTACTACTTGAGCTAACCCTCGGGGACCAAACCAACCTAACTAATAGTATGTTTGGATCAGTTTTTACTGTCTCAAAATCAATTCTAACACAAGCTACTAACAGAAGCACTTCCAAACATGCAGTGACTGAACTACACACTAGCACCCTATTAGGCATTAGCATTGAAAAATTGAACTTTATCCAAAAGGGTGTTATGTTAGAGTCTCTGTTAGTGTTTGTGAAACTTGCATTATAATCCAACTGATTCCAAATCAATGGCAAACCTTTTCATCCTTGGCCAGAGCATCCAAAAGCATGTTGTAACCGAAAATATCGAGCCTATAACCGCGCCGCTGCATATCCAAATACACCTGAAAAGCTTTGGATGAATCAAGGGACCTCAAATGTGCCTGAAGCAAGCACTTGTAGGTGTAAGCATTGAGGCTAAGGTCCCATTTCTTGACCAACCCAACACAACGCTCTATATCACCGAAGAACCCAATGAGAATGTTCACGGTGGAGATGGAGCCACGCACGCCGCGGCGCTCCATGTCATTGAGGAGGTCGCGAGCCTGGTCAAGGCGGAGCGGGGAGGAGGACTTGGAGAGGATGAGGAAGAGGCGGTTGTAGGTGAAGGATTCATGGCGGAAATTGGGGGAAAGGGAGGGGCAGAAGTGGAAGAATTTGAGAGCGAGGGAAGGGTTTTTGAGGGCTTTGAGAATCTCGGAGGCTTCGAGAGGGGTGAGGGTGAGGGAGAGGGAGTGGAGGTAGTCGGAGAGGTCGGAGAAAGGGTCGGTGAGGGAGAGTTTGGCGGTGGTGGTGGTGTGGGTGGTGTTGGAGAGGAGGATTTGGGTGGCTTTGCAGACGAGGTCGCGGCGGGGGAGAGTGTAGCCTCGAATGTCGGAGGGGAGTGGAGGTGGTGGGGTTACTTCCGCCGCTAGAGAACGGCCGGTTGGGGAGGTGGAGGTGATCTTGGCGGTGTATTTTGTGCTGAAGTGGCGGCGGAGATGGAAGTGGAATGGCTTCATTGGTGCCACTGGCTTGGCTTCTTCTACTTCGGCATTGTCAAGAAGCTACTCTTGCTCCAAAGGGATGATGATTTTTGTTTGGGTTAATTATTTATTTTTTCTCTAATTATATGGGATTTGATTTTCTTGTCACTTCTTAATCATTTCATTTCTAATGTAATGTCAACACACTTTTTTTTATAAGCAACATAACATTTAGTCAGTAAATTAGTAGTACAAATTTACTGGTCATCGGGGTTTGAACTATGACAATTTACCTGCAATTACCATTAGCTCGACTATGTGAGCTACCCACCCCACCCGTAAATGTCACACATGTAACACGTCTACTCAGACCTAATAATGCAGCAACGACCAAGTCCACAACGTCCATTTGGTACAACATTTGTAATGTTGGCTGTGAAGTTCACTAGAGATTTGATTGATGAAAGGAATGTCACTTTTAATGGTTAAAATTCCAAAAAATAATTTGATCATTTAAATTTTTAAAGGATCAACTTAAGAGACAATTTTTCATTTGATCCCATCAACTATTCAAAAGGAACCATTATTCAGTTAAAAATCATTTACGTGGCCAGCTTGCTTCTTCATCATCATTGGAGAAGGAGCACAATGAAAATAAATGGTAAGCTCTAGTTTGATGCACCTTAATCTGGAAACGGGAAGTCACCTCAACATTTCTGAAATTTTATTATTTTACAATGATATTATTGAAATGATTTTAAACAATATGTCAACCACGGGTACACATTATTGTAAATAGCTGTACTAACCAGAGTCACACAACAAATTACTGGGCACAATCAAGATGTGCAAGTCCTGATAACAGGGTACAATATCTATGCCTAACATTTGAACATCAACGTATGATATCCCCCACTGTGAAGACGACTTAATCCTGATTGAACAAATTTCCAATGCACGATATTGTGGGTACAATAAATTGGCGGTAACTAAGGCTTCAAAAACAATAATATAATAATGCACACAGATTAGAGGCATCAAGAGAAAAACCCCCAATCGCGGTTCAATGGAAGCCGGGTTCTCCTTGGTTGGTTGAGAAGATTTGTCTTAGGATGCTTCCATTGCCTAATCAAGCTTGACATTAGAATAGAGAAGCGTGTCCCTAGTGAGGGGCATATTCATGAGGTAACATATCTGCCACAAAACAAATAAATTTGTAAATATTTGACCATCGATCAAATCTCATCATTAACGATCCACCATTGCATGAATATCTTCCAAGTTCCAAACATTTAGCTAGATCTTAATGATATATATTTAATTTATATTAATAGTAAAATTATTTCAAATAAAACTTACCCCTAAAAGAGTTGAAATGAGCAAAATTATTCCTGTTATCCAAGCAAGGGTTGTCCTAACCAGTACCACTTCTGGACCTGTAGCATTCAGTGCTTTGATTTCTTCCAACCATCGAGCAGTATGATGAGGAGTAAAGATCACATCGAACTTCTTGCCTGACTCTTGAGGAGTGGTCGTTTGACAATAGATAATTCCAACAATTTGACCTGCACAACATTGACCATCAACAACTTCAATGAAAGAAAATGAACTCTTTAGACCAATAAAAATTATTGTGGATATTAATTCATAGTGGACCTTAATTCAATAGTTTCTTGTACTAGAGAGAATCAATACCAATGTTGTGATTCTCTATTTTAAAATTATACAGCAATTATTTAAGACTGACAAAAATTGACCTTTGTATGCTTCTTGCAGTGAACCAAATAACTTTGTCAAAGTTGCTAGTAGCAGTTCAACTCCATGCTGAGCAATACTTTCAACTTCAGCTTGCTCTTGGAAAACCTGCACCATAGTAGTCAATCAGATTGGACAAAAAAAGCCATGCATGTAACATCAACAGATATTGTAGGTAAATGTGAACAAAAATATGTATTGGACTACAGCAAAACTTGGTATTTAACAGCATTGATGCTTTTCTATATCATTGGTTAAGTTTACATAACTAAATAACATGTGTAATGTCTATTGTTCTCTATCATACTATATTACTTTTGTTTTCTTAAAACATACATAAAAGCAATAAAAATAATAAAGGAATCAATGCTCCTCATGTCAGGGCCTGAAATTAGAGGTTAAAGATTTGTCGTGTGGGGAGACTCCAGGATAGAGGTGGAGAAATATTATTTCTCACAAGACAAATCAGTAAAATATGTAAATTAGTAAAAACCGTTGCAAACAAAATTCCGTTATCGCCTCCAATTGATATTATTTAAGATTTGCATATACATACACTAATCAAGTCATATGTTATCCATAAAATAAAACAGAGCACTAATCAAGTTTAGGAAAAAAGAATTGCTTGGGCAGACGTAAATACAAAATTTCTCAAGTAGCACAGTTTAAGTTGAGAAAGAACAAGGGCAACAAAGCACTTTGGATAGTCTCGAGTTCAGGTCGGCATAGTTTAAGGAACTGTACTGCCCAAAAGAAGAAAATTATGTTCTTTCCATATTTTCTTTTTTAGAAATCATTTCAATTTCAATTTAATTGGATTTCAAATTGTCCAACAATAGTACGAATGATTTAAGCCTCCTATAACATGATCCATGTAACAATGACCATTTTCTTTTCTGTTAAACAAAAACTGTTAGAAAAAGAAGGGAAGATAACTGGTGGCATAACTGAGGTGAAACACATTCATCACCAGGGAATCCTTACATTTTCTTTGGGGTAGGTTTATTTTCTTAACTCCTCTGTGTTGCTGCCAAAGGTTGTTTTTTCAAAAGAGTACCCATCTTAGAGAATAGAGATGTGAAGGGATTGTGCAGCCTAAGCTGACTTAGTAGGTTGCTTTTTCACCTAAGTTATTATAAGGAAACTTCTACCAATACAAGGCAAACAATACTTTGGCTGGATAAGGAAAATGTACCCTTTCCGAAAATTCAAAAAGAAAAAAAGGTGAAGAATAAGCAAAGGAGAGTGGAAGAACATTTCAGACCTTAATGCCATTAAAGCATCCTGTTAACAACTCAGCTGGATTTTGTGTACTCTGTGACAAATCGTCATGCATTTGAATTGCCCTTTTAACATTTCGAGTGAGAGACAAAAGACCTACAACAAAATTCCTTTCTGCTTTCTGCAAACAGAAACACATAAACCTCCCAATCAGTCTTACCAAAGTCACATATAAGTAGAACAGTATACCTTAAATCCCCAATATATGTATACCTTTGACATATGGAGATTCACTGAGTTGCCATTTGCCAATGGAATGGTAAGCACTCCATTCAATGGCTCTAGTGCATCAGGAGCATACGATCCACCTATCAAGGATGACTAAGAAAACAAAGACAGTCATTTTTTGACATTTAACATGAATACAAGATAATCAAATAAGGAAATAGCTCGTAGACATGTATAATATGATTATGAATCAAGACTTACAAAATCACTTATTTCTCTGTCGGTGATGTCTTCCAATTGCTCATCCAAAGAAAACACAGAAACCTCATTTTCATCTGAATGAATTTAAAAAAAACCGTAAAGCCTCTCACTAAAAATTAGGATAAAACCACATTGGTAGTGCCCATCACCATTTTCATCATACTCACCTGGTAGCTGAATGTTAACTTTCTCTGAATCGATTATGTTTGTACTCCTAATTGAACTGCTGAACATAGCATTATCTTGGACAATTTTTTCAAGACCTGCATTCACTATACATTTATTATAATTACTTTATAAAGAGGACATAATATTGAAATTGATTGTAATACTTAAAACCAAGGCCAGAAACCATTGATTCCATTCACTTCCAGCAAAAACACAGCGCGGGGCCTATTGAATGGATTAGGAATCAGAACCTCATTCAACTGCAAATAGCAAAATATTACCATCAATCAAACCTCTAAAAAGCATGATGTACAAATAAGGTAGAAAAGAAAATGAACATCACTGATGATTTTTTGAGGACCTTGGATGAGCTAGCAGCTGAAAGGGTGGAAGGAGGTGCAAAACCAAGCAAGACTGACACAGCAGCACCAACTTCCTGAAGCAGCATTGAAGGATGCTGCAAAGTGAAATAATACCATCCAATGAGATCATTATTATTGAAACTAAGGGGATCTAAGGGGAGCACAGAAAGGATGAAGATGATGGGAATATTTAACCTTAATTCCAATAAGATCAATGTCTCTCAAAAGGAACAAACTGGAGAGAATTATATTATAAACTTGTTGTAATATAAATTAGAAAAATTGTAGTTCTCAGATATCCTTTAAATTTTTTGGCTATGATTGAATATGTACTTCTACAAATTTGCCTTCATTGTATTCTAATTCATATCAACAAAAATACGAGAAGGGGAAAAAATCTCTTACTTGCTCATTTTCGTTACCTGTTTTTACTCACACTTTTTCCCTTACCATTTTTAACCAAACAAAGGATGTTTCTAGAACAGTTAATCACTTAATCAATTTAACTATCTGGTCTAATTGGTAATGTTTCCAATATAGGTTTTGCTAGTCAGAATTTCTTAAAGGATCCTTATTCAAAGTTATAATGAACTGAGTCATGAGAAAACAAAATTCACATTCTATTTTCACTTTTCTTGAATTTAAAGGATAAATTTATAGAAACTTTAAAGTGCACATGTAAAGAAATTTTTTTAAAAGAAAAGTTCTTCAAAAGTAGTAGACAGTGCAAGTGTCCTAATGTTTTCCCCATCCCTCATAGTGCCATTCCTATACTTGTCGGCTTGTCCATTCTAGTTTTCAGGATTTGTATCAACATATCTACTCATTTGCCTTCTAAAAACTGCTAGCACATCCTTTCTAGCCTCTGAATTTACAGTGTGAAAGTTACAAAATACAGTTTAAAGCCCAAAAAGAAACCCAAATTCATATATTGTTTTTTCAATTCCACAGACCCACAACCAGATCTACTTTGACCTAAAGATGCAGCACTAACCTACTTTATTACCTCTAATACTACCAATTCAAAATACACTTCCTTCTGCAATCAGAAATTTGCAGTGGAACTCTAGAACTCTGACTGCTGCTCAATTGTCTATACACCTCAGTAATTACAAACTAAGAGAACCGGCAATTTTTGTATTTTTTTCATAATCCAACAAAGTTTAAGTAAAGATGCACCTACAGATAGTCATTTTGCCCCTTGATTAAAAAAAATATTGAAGAAGTATTGGTTTCTTTGAAAGCAAACTAACAGCAAATAGGTAATAAAGTAATACAATAGCATCGAAAATCACCCGATGAACAAACTTCCGCGGCTAAAATATAGCAATTCAGTCCTCACATCAATTCAATGTTCCTATTCATTAGTTAACTTTACTTCTCTCAACATCCCAAACTCTAAAGAAGGCTTGCGTTGCTTAATTTATTCAGGAGATTTCAGTTTTTGCATTCAATATCTTATCAATTGCCAAACAAAATGCATTCTCTAATTCGAATTCAAATAATTGACTGAAAATTCGCATCGATCAGTGAGTTGAAAAGGAAGAGAGCATAAGATGCAGGAATGAGACAAGAGATAAAAGCTCAACCTCATCGTTGGATGATCTATCGCGAATGAATCGGTGAGTGGAGCTATCGATGAAGAAAGCGGAACCAGAAGCCTCACCCTGCAACAACACACAAACACAAACATCGAAATCAAAAACAGAGAAAACTATCAGATCGAAACCGCCACCAAATGCAAACGCGCTCGCGCAATTGAAGAGAGTACAGAGAGAACGAGAGGGAAAGAGAGGGAAACGAACCCTAGCGTGATGAGAGAAGAGAGAGAAGGTGAGGAGCAGGGTGCAAACGACGACGGAGACGCGGAACTCCATCTCAGAGAGAGAGATCGATCTGGTGGTGGTGGTGGTTGCACACTTCAGCTACGTGCTTTCGTTATATCTCGCGAAAATCAATCGCATTTTTTTGGTCAAACGTTTGGGCTTTGTTATATTTTTGGATACAAGGCTTTATATTTCGGGCCTGTGGGCCTTCCTATTGTCCACAAGGCCCATGGGTATATGAAAGAAGGAGTTCTCACTATGGGCCTGGAATTTACAAAACAATAAAAAAAATTCATTCCTCAAATTCATCCAAACTTAGAGATTTAGAAATAGAAGAAAAGGAAATGATATATACGGTTATTTGGTGCATCGGAAAGATAAATTACACTATCTAAGGATTGATACCTGGACCTACCCCACTTGAGCTACGATTAGTGATGTAATAGAAAAAGAAGAAGAAAAAAAAATTGGCGAAAATGATGAAAGTAGAAGTAAGGGTGAATCAATGAAAATCATCTAAAAAAAAAACAAACATAAAGGTTGTGTTCTAGTGAATGCTGAGGTGTAGATGGATGGAGGAGGATAGGTGAGGATTACTTTTTGCACCATATTCTTTCTCATATTAATTCTGACTAATTTTATAACTAATTGGCTTGTCATTAATATTTTGAAAAACATTTATTGAATAATAATCAATGACACACTAAATTGTTTAAAAGTCATTCAATATTATATTTAAAGGCTCATAAATGAAAACATTATTATTTGATATTTTCATTAATACTTTCTCAGTCAATTACTAATATATTTAGGAATTAACTATAACGAAAAATATTTATTGAATAATAATCAATAACACACTAAATTGTTTAAAAGTCATTCAATATTATATTCTAAAGGCTCATAAATGAAAATATAATTATTTGATATTTTCACTAATATTTTCTCAGTCAATTACTAATATATTTATGAATTAACTATAACATTAAATATTTTAAATTATATCATTTTTTTAGTAGTATTGTAATTAACATAATAAATAAATTATATTTTTTAATGGAAAATTTTTTAATGAGTACTTTTTAGTAATTAATACTATATAATATATTATAATATAATAAAAATATAATATAATATAAGTAGAGAGAGAAAGAGAATATTATAATATAATAAAAAACAATAAAATATAATATAAGTAGAAAGAGAAAGGGAATATTATAATATAATAAAAAACAATATAATATAATATAAGTAGAGAGAGAAAGAGAATATTATAATATAATAAAAAACAATATAATATAAGTAGAGAGAGAAAGAGAATATAATATATTTTATATAATATATTTTTGAGTAATTAATACTCTAATATACATATATGATATTATAATATATATAGAAAAAAATATACTTGATATTATAGAGAGTCATTAAATGTAGTCAAATTTATAAAGTAGTGAAAATTATAATTAATTAATTTTCTTACTAGGTAATTATATTTAAAAACTAAATAGTATAAATTTATCATATTTATTTTAGAGCCTTTAGGGATTAATCACATGGCTATCAGTTGTGCGGACACCTTGGAAAAACAAAAATATTAATTTACTATATTTAAAATTAATATTTATTAATTTTTTATTTAAATTGATTATTTTCAAGTACTTCAATCATTAATATATCTTTACTTAATAATTTATCAGATGAATTTTACAAATATATTATATTTTTAATTATACGCACGTGATTTTTACGAATGTATTTAATCACATCTTTCTATTTTCCTTTTTAAATATTTTTTAAGGACCAATTTAATTACACATGGCAAATTTATAGATATTAATTGGACTACTATGTACAAAAATTATACACTTTAAGCATAAAATTTTCCTTAGCATTAATTAATTAAGATACCCTAATGTTAATATCTTTTTTTAAAGTATTATATATTCTTGCATTTTATTTTTGTTTGTTAAGTTACTCCTACAATTCCAACTCAGGTGTGGTGAAGACCAAAAGTGTCCCCAAGAGTTTAGGTCCAAAAGTGTCCCCAAGAGTTTAGGTAGTTGGGTGTGCTCATGATCTAGTTGGCTGGTGGTTGGTTTAATTTACTGTAATTGTAATTTGTCTTTTTTTTTTTCCCGTTTGTTCTTTTATGTATTGGTTTAAAGTACCCCTTTTACTTCATTTCAAAATATAATTCGTAATTTATTAAAAAAAACCTATGGGCTGATAATGTTTAGTATTTTATGAAGGTTCCTTCATTTATTATCACATAATAACATTTATTACACTCATTTATTTACAGTCTTATCTTCTTTACAACTCTGGATGTCCCCAGCCTATATATTGTGTGTCTACCCAACATTTTTCGCTCTTACATGTGTGAAAATAAATTACACATTTGCATTCACCACCACACATAGAGAAAATAGAGGGAAAATAATCCCTACCAATAAGAGGTAATCTCATGCATGATTATTCCTTTTTTTTTGTTAATTATTGGCACACTGATCTAATCCTAATTGCTAATGTATAACTTCTCTAAGAATTTCACAAATCTTATCCAAAAACTTAGGGAAAAGGAAATTAAGAAGATTTTTTGTTTTTGTTTTTTCTAGTCTTTGCAGGTGAATTGAAAAAATGAATTTGTCTGGAGGTGCTGATGGTGCAACTGCTGATGAACAAGAGGTTCAGAGCAAAGGCAAACAAGCCTTTCGTCATTCTCCCAGTCATACAACTCACCTTGAAGCGTAAGATGATTCTTATTTGTGAAAAATCCTTTTAGATGATCTTGCACTAACCTAGTCTTAATCCATATACCAAGATTTGTAAATCATACTAAATAGATTTTTTTCCATCCTAACTCTTTAATATTGTATGAAAATTCAATTTTCCCCAATTAACTTCGGATTTAGTTTTTTGTTTGGATAATTTATTTTTAACTAGCCATTATTTATCTTACTGTTTTGGAATTGAAATCTTTTGTCTCAATCTGGTGTCTAATTCTTTGTCCATCGATCAACTTTTGTCATGTTATTTAAAAGAACGCACATTTTTAATTAATATAGCATAATTTGAATGAGCAAAATTATGTAAAATGATAACAAGTGAGTATAGAGAATCTTAATCCCATGTTGAAATGATAATTAGTAGGGAGTGTTCATCGGATCGGATCGACATGCATAATCCAATATTGATACAAACAATTCTGCTTCATAACCTGTCTTTTTTTCCTCATGTTAATCAACTGGCTCTAACCTAATTGGGATCCTTACTTTCAAAATTAAGAATATTCAAAAGATGCCCCTTCCCTACTACAAGTGAAAGGAATAAGATAGCAACAGAGCTCGGGCTTGAACAGAAACAAGTGCGGTTTTGGTTTCAGAACAAGAGGAGTCAATCAAGGGTAATAATATATTAGTGTTTTTAATTTCTTTAGAGTAATTGACACGTAATTCAAAATATTTTACATGCTTTAACTTAATTAATTGGTATGCCAATGTGATACTGAATTACTGATCATAATTGGATGTATGTTGTGATCGATCTTTATAAGGCAAATGTACTGCAAGCAGAGAAGAATGCTCTTTTTCATGAAAACGAAAGACTGAGAAGTGAAAATATCCAACTCCGGGAGGCACTGAGGAACCTAAGTCATTGGGTAACATATGGTCATCAACACCAATACCATAGAGTGCATCAACAACATTCTTCGAATCAAGTCATTCCTGGAAATCACCCTCTCACTCAAGAGGCTAGTATTCATTTATTTCTTTGATAATTATTACTTCTCTCTCTTTTAATTTCTCCCTTTCTCACTTTGATGGGTGTCTACATAATTTAATATTTGTGTTTACAATCACGAACTTTAACAATCAATAGTAACACTATCACACATACACCTCATTTTTTCCTTTATCTGTCTTTTGTTGTTGTCTACCAAACATTTTCGTTTCTCTTATCTGTTCAAACTTCTTTTCAGCGTGAGAATGTGACTAAACATCATCAATGGAACATGTCTAATGGAAGCTCAATGCCAAGACTAGATTTGCAGCTAGCAATTCCAAATGGACCTTCATATGACCCACCACCAGGAAAAGCTCTAACATCGGTGATTGAGAATGTTCATGAAGTTGGTTATTTATCATCAACATACACATCGAATCAGGTATATCAATGTATCGATTTTTTTAATTCACTTTCTTTCTCACATTCATTGATTTTTCACCAAGAATTCATTCATTTTTCCTTTTTCTTTTCTATTCTTCATTTTCTAACATATCACATAATATCTCTAAATTATCTCTTTTTTATGTGACCTTTTTTAGCGTGAGAAGATGACTAAATGTCTTGAATCGAACAGAAGCTCAATGTCAAAAAGAAAGTTGCAGCTAGCTTTTCCTACCATATCTTCATATGACACGCCACTAGAAAAATCTCTTGCAGTGGCACTTGAGAATGTTCGAAAAGTTAGTTCTTTGTTGTTAACATCACATCGCATAATATATCACATTTATCATTTCTCTTAATTCACTTTCTTTCTCACATTTTATAGGTTTAGATGCATCCAGACGAATTATCTTTTTCACCAAATTTTAACTCATTTTCTTTTCTATATCTTATTTTTCTAACGTATAACATAACATCTCTAAATTATCTTTCTTTAATGTGAAATTCTTTTCAGCGTTGGAAGGAGGCTGGACATTTTGAAATGAATGTATCTAATGGAAGCCAAATGTCAGAACAAGAGTTGCAGCTACCTCTTCATGTTAGATCTTCATATGACCTGCCACAAGGAAAATCTACAACATTGGCAGTTGAGGATATTCACAAACTTGGTTCTTTATCATTAACATCACATCCCAACATATATATTACATCTATCATTTTTCTCAACTCACTTTCTTTCTCACACCTTTCAGGTTTAGATGTATCCATACGAACTATGTTTTTCACCAAATTTTAACTCATTTTCTTTTATATCTCTTATTTTTCAAACATATCACTTAACATCTCTAAATTATCTCTCTTTTATGTGAATTCCTTTCAGTGTGAGAAGGTCACTGGATGTCTTGAACCGAAAGTATCTAATGGAAGCCTAATGCCAGAAAGAGAGTTGCAACTAGCTCTTCCTACCAAATCTTCTCATGATCCAACACTAGAAAAATCTCGAACATTGGCAGTTGAGAATATTCACAAACTTAGTTCTTTATTATTAACATCACATCGCATCATATATATTACATCTATCCTTTTTCTCTATTCTCTTTCTTTCTCACATATTTTTAGGTTTAGATGCATCTAGACGAATTATCTTTTTCACCAAATTTTAACTCATTTTCGTTTATGTCTCTTATTTATCTAACATATCACATAACATCTCTAAATTATCTCTCTTTTATGTGAACTTCTTTTCAGTGTGAGAAGGTGACTGAACGTCTTGAACTGAACGTATCTAAGGGAAGCCCAATGCCAGAAAGAGAATTGCAACTAGTTTTTCCTACCGAATCTTCATATGACCCGCCACTAGGAAAATTTCTAACATTGGCAGTTGAGAATACTCACGATCTTGGTTCTTCATCACTAACATCACATTGCATTATATATATTACGTCTATCATTTTTCTCTATTCACTTTCATTCCCACATATGTTAGGTTTAGATGCACCCAGATGAATTATCTTTTTCACCAAATTTTAAATTATTTTCATTTATATCTCTTATTTTGCTAACATATCACATAACATCGCTAAATTAACTCTCTTATATGTGAACTTCTTCTCAGTGTGAGAAGGTGAATGAACTTCTTGAACTGAACGCATCTAATGAAAGCCCAATGCCAGAAAGAGAGTTGCAATTAGCACTTCCTACTCCTACTGAATCTTCATATGACCCGCCACTAGGAAAATCTCTAACATTAACAGTTGAGAAAGTTCACAAACTTTGTTCTTTATTATTAACACCACATCGCATCATATATATTACATCTATCATTTTTCTCTATTCACTTTTATTCTCACATTTTTTAGCTTTAGATGCATCCAGACGTATTATCCTTTTCACCAAATTTTAACTCATTTTCTTTTATATCACTTATTTTTCTAAACATATCACATAACATCTCTAAATTATCTTTCTCTAACGTGAACTTCTTTTCAGTGTGAGAAGGTGACTGGACATATTGAATCGAACGTATCTAATGGAAGCCCAAGACCAGAAAGAGAGTTGCAACTAGCTCTTCCTACCGACACTTCAGAAGACCCGCCACTAGGAAAATCTCTAACATTGGAAGTTGAGAATGTTCACAAAGTTGGTTCTTTATCATCAACGTCATATGACATCTTATATATCACATCTATCATTTTTCTCTGTTCACTTTCTTTCTCACATTTTTTAGGTTTATAACCATCCTAATGAATTATCTTTTACACCAAATATTCACTCATTTTCTGTCTCTTTTTTTTCTAACATATCACATAACATCTCTAAATTATATCTCTTTTATGTGAACTTCTTTTCAGTGTGAGAATGTGACTGAACGTCTTGACACGGATGTACCTAATGGAAGCCCAATGCTAGAAAGAGAGTTGCAGCTAGCACTTCCTACCGAATCTTCATATGACCCACCACTAGGAAAATGTCTAACATTGGCAGTTGAGAATATTCACAAACTTGGTTCTTTATCATTAACATCACATCACATCATATATATTACATCTATCATTTTCTCTATTCACTTTTATTCTCACATTTTTTAGGTTAAGATGGATTCAGACGAATTATCTTTTTCACCAAATTTTAACTCATTCTCTTTGATATCTCTTATTTTTCTAACATATCACATAACATCTTTAAATTATATCTCTTTTATGTGAACTCAGTGTGAGAAGGTGACTGAACATCTTGAACCGAACATATCTAATGGAAGTCCAATGCCAGAAAGAGAGTTGCAATTAGCACTTCCTACCGAAACTTCATATGACCTGCCACTAGGAAAATCTCAAACATTGGCAGTTGAGAAAGTTCACAAAGTTGGTTCTTTATCATTAACATCACATCGCATCATATATACTACATATATCATTTTTCTCAATTCACTTTTATTCTCACAATGTTTAGGTTTAGATGTATTCATACGAATTATCTTTTTCACCAAATTTTAACTCATTTTCTTTTATATCTTTTATTTTTCTAACATATCACATAACATCTCTAAATTATATCTCTTTTATGTGAACTTCTTTTCAGTGTGAGAATGTGACTGAACGTCTTGAAACGAATGTATCTAATGGAAGCCCAATGCCAGAAAGAGAGTTCCAACTAGCTCTTCCTACCGAATCTTCATATGACCCGCCACTTGGAAAATGTGTAATATTGGCAGTTGAGAATGTTCACAAACTTGGTTCTTTATCATTTACATCACATAACATCATATATATATATATATATATATATTACATCTATCATTTTGCTCTATTGACTTTCTTTCTCACATTTTTTAGGTTTAGATGCATCTAGACGAATTATCTATTTCACCAAATTTTAACTCGTTTTCTTTTATATCTCTTATTTTTCCAACATATCACATAACATCTCTAAATTATCTCTCTCTTATGGGACCTTCTTTTCAGTGTGAGAAGGTGACTGAACATCTTGAGCCGAACGTATCTAATGGAAGCCCAATGCTAGAAAGAGAGTTGCAAGTAGCTCTTCCTATCAAATCTTCAGATGACGCGCCACTAGAAAAATCTCTAACATTGGAAGTTGAGAATGTTGACGAAGTTGGTTCTTTATCATTAACATCACATCGCATCATATATATTACATCTATCATTTTTCTCTATTCACTTTTATTCTCACATTTTTTAGGTTTAGATGGATTCATACGAATTATCTTTTTCACCAAATTTTAACTCATTCTCTTTTATATCTCTTATTCTCTAACATATCACATAACATCTCTAAATTATCTCTCTTTTATGTGAATTTCTTCTCAGTGTGAGAAGGTGACAGGACATCTTGATCCGAACGTATCTAATGGAAGCCTAATGCCAGAAATAGAGTTGCAACTAGCTCTTCCTACTGAATCTTCATATGATCCCCCACTAGAAAAATCTCTAACATTGGCAGTTGAGAATGCTCACAAAGTTGGTTCTTTATCATCAACATCACATGACATCATATATAACATATCTATCATTTTTCTTTGTTCACTTTCTTTCTCACATTTTTTAGGTTTATATACATCCTAACGAATAATTTTTATCACCAAATATTCACTCATTTTCTTTTATTTTCAATCTCTTCTTTTTCTAGCATATAATTTAATATCTCTAAATTATCTCTCTTTTATGTGAAATTCTTTTTCAGCATGAGAAAGTGACTGAACATTTTGAATCGAACGTATCTAATGGAATCTCAATGTCAGAAAGTGATGTGCAGCAATCCCTTCCTACCGAGTCCTCATACTATCCCCCACTAGAAAAATCTCTTACATTGGCAGTTGAGAATGTTGACGAAGTTGGTTCTTTATCATCAACATCACATGACATCATATATATATAACATCTACCATCTTTCTCTATTCACTTTATTTCTCACATTTTTTTAGGTTTAGATACATCTAGACAAATTATTTTAGTCACCAAATCTTCACTCATTTTCTTTTCTATCTCTTCTTTTTCTAGCATATCACTTAATATCTCTAAATTATCTCTCTTTTATATGAACTTTTTTTTCAGCGTGAGAAAGTGAATGAACATTTTGAACCGAACGTATCTAATGGAAGCCCAATGCCAGAAAGAGAGTTGCAGCTAGCTCTTCCTACCAAATCTTCATATGACCCGCCACAAGAAAAATCTCTAACATTGGTCGTTGAGAATGTTGACGAAGTTGGTTCTTTATCCTCAACATCATATGACATCATATATATCACATCTACCATTTTTCTCTACTCACTTTCTTTCTCACATTTTTTTAGGTTTCGATACATCTAGACAAATTATTTTCGTCCCCAAATCTTCACTCATTTCTTTTCTATCTCTTCTTTTTCTAGCATATCACTTAATATCTCTAAATTGTCTCTCTTTTATATGAACTTTTTTTTCAGCGTGTCAAAGTGACTGAACATTTTGAATTGAATGTATCTAATGGAATCTCAATGTTAGAAAGTGATGTGGAGCTATCTCTTCCTACCGAGTCCTCATACGACCCGCCGCTAGAAAAATCTCTAACATTGACAGTTGAGAATGTTGACGAAGTTGGTTCTTTATCATCAACATCACATGACATCATATATATCGCATCTACCATTTTTCTCTATTCACTTTCTTTCTCACATTTTTTTAGGTTTCGATACATCTAGACAAATTATTTTCGTCCCCAAATCTTCACTCATTTCTTTTCTATCTCTTCTTTTTCTAGCATATCACTTAATATCTCTAAATTGTCTCTCTTTTATATGAACTTTTTTTTTCAGCGTGTCAAAGTGACTGAACATTTTGAGTTGAATGTATCTAATGGAATCTCAATGTCAGAAAGTGATGTGGAGCTGTCTCTTCCTACCGAGTCCTCATACGACCCTCCACTAGAAAAATCTCTAACATTGGCAGTTGGGAATGTTGACGAAGTTGGTTCTTTATCATCAACATCACATGACATCATATATATCGCATCTACCATTTTTCTCTATTCACTTTCTTTCTCACATTTTTTTAGGTTTAGATACATCTAGACAAATTATTTTTGTCACCAAATCTTCACTCATTTCTTTTCTATCTCTTCTTTTTCTAGCATATCACTAAATATCTCTAAAGTATCTCTCTTTTATATGAACTTTTTTTCAGCCTGAGAAAGTGACTGAACATTTTGAATCAAACGTATCTAATGGAATCTCAATGCCAGAAAGTGATGTGCAACTATCTCTTCCTACCAAGTCCTTATACCACCCGCCACTAGAAAAATCTCTAACACGGGAAATTGAGAATGTTCAAGAAGTTGGTTCTTTATCATTAATTACATATATTATTATTTTTATCTGCTTACTTTCTTTTTCACTTTTTTTAGGTTTAGATACACACAGATAAAATAAAATCTTCAATTTCCAATCTTTTTTTCCTTTCTGTCTTTTTCTTCTTTTAACATATCACCTAATTGTTTCAAAAAAAAACATATCACCTAATAATATCTCTTTTGAATTTTCATGTCTCTTTTTAATTTTTTCCCATGCTTCTTTTGTTATGCTGTATTATTTATTGGGGTGCTAGTGAAACATTTATCTTTTCATGTGTGTCTGTCAAATGATACTTATACATACAAATAATGCATGTGTTACCTAACAAACACTCAATTTTTCATTTTATTATTTCTTCTTAGCACATCAATTACTTTTTTATATTCACTTCCTTTATCAAGTGTATGTCTACACAATACAACTGTCTGCAAATAACTTTCTTTTACAGTAAAATTTTCTAATCTATATGAACTTCTTTTCAGCCCGAGAAGGTGACTAAACGTCTTGAACGGAACGTGTCTAATGGAAACCCAATGCCACAGTCACAACCAGGTCTAGCCGCTGGATCTTCATATGACTCGCCACTTGAAAAAACTCTCACATTGGTGGTTGAGAATGCTATTGATGTTGATTCTTCATCAACAAGTACTTCAGAAATTCTCGCTGAAAATGGGAATGTGTTGTTACCAAAACCAACGAGCGAAGTGGAAAAAGAGAAAATGTTGGAGGCTGGAATCGCTGCTAAGGATGAATTACTTCTCCTCATCAACACTGATCTCCCCTTATGGATTAGATCTTGTTCATATTACCAGAGACTTGTTCTTCATTCAGAAAACTATGAACAGTTTTTTCCTAGGGCCAATCACTTCAAGAATCCCAAACCACGTGTGGAAGCATCAAAAGACTCACGAATAGTGAGAATGAAGCCCATGGACTTGGTGAACATGCTTCTAGATTCGGTATGATAGCACTTGTTTTACTTATATATATATTTCACTTTCATAAGTAACTCAACTAATTCAGGGATGAGCTCGGCCCATAAAAACTCCATTATTTATACCATATTTTTCGTCAATGTGAGATTGATATTTAACAATGTAGTTACTTGCCTATAAAAAAACAATGTAGTTACTTGGTGTGTTAATTTTCATTTTTTTTAAATCTAAACAGGAAACATGGGCAAGTGTATTCTCGACGCTCATTACGCAAGCACACACAATTGAAGTGCTTGAAAGTGGTTCAGCTGAAAATCGAAGTGGAGCTTTGCTACTGGTATATTTTCATGCATACCTTTCTATAGAGAATAAGTTGGAGCTTATTGATTTCTGTTTTTTTGAATTAAGAAACAATTTAAAAAAAAAGTTAAAAAAAAACTACTTGAATAAGGTGCTTACAACATTAAAAAAATTGTAATTTGAAATTAAAAACAAAAATAGAAAACATTTCTGACCATATGAACTGTTTTTAAAAATAGGTTACAAATTTTTTAATTTTTCTATTTTTAAAATGGGGAACAATTTCCAAAAACTGCAAGTAAAAAAGACTTTAATTTCTTTGTTATGTTGTTTCGGTTTGGTAATAACTTGGTAGGATACATTTTGTGCAGATGCATGAAGAGATGCATGTTCTTTCACCTTTTGTGCCATCTCGTGAGTTTTACTTCATACGCTATTGTGAACAAGTTGAAGCTGGTATTTGGGTGATAGCAGATGTATCTTTTGATTACCTGAAAGAGGAAGGCCCTCATGGTCTCACTTGGAGGTTTCCTTCTGGTTGCATGGTTCAAGAATTATCTGATGGCTTTACTCAGGTCAGTATGAAGTTACATTTGTGAACTATAAGCCATAAATAAAAACAGATTGCAATTGTGTGATCAGGGACATAAATAAATTTATATGTACCAATAAAGGGACATAAATTTATAGCAAATTTTAGATTGGATTACATATATAAATTATTTTAAATTTGATTCACATGATTACAACATAATATCTGATAATACATTGATTGGTAAATTTTGCATTAATATATTGCATCATTGAGCATTTTCCATGTTTCTTCTAGGTTTCTTGGATTGAACATGTGCAAGTGGACGACGACAACGGTGGCAAAATCCTATCACACCCTTTGTTTAGAGATCTTGTTCACAGCACTATTGCATATGGAGCAGAAAGATGGGTCATGGAGCTTGAAAGAATGTGCTATAGATTTACTTCTTCTGAATCTGAATACATATATGCTAATAATTACCCCAAAAGAGGTTAGTTACACTTTTGTAACCTTTACTCCAAACTTAGTGCATTTATTGATATTAGGGTATCTACCGCCTACAACAGTGACTATTATCATATTTCGATATGTCATTTATTTTTTCAGTGATGATTAAACCACTAGAAAAGTGGAGGGTGATAAACCTTGCTCAACAAATGGTGAGCAACTTTTGTGGCTTTTTAAGCATGTCGAGTAAGTTGGACGAACCAGGAGAATTACTGAACGAGGATAATGCGATTAGGATCTGTGTTCAGAATATGACAAATAAGGCAGGCCAACCAAATGGCATGGTTATTGAAACTATTGCTTCCTCCTTTTGGCTTCCTATCCCTTCCCAAGTTCTCCATGAATTCTTCAAAGATCCATTTATGCGTCATAAGGTAATTCTCAATCTAATTAAACACCCATAATTTCATTAGAGAATATCAATCTCTTGCTTGGTTAGTTGTAAAATAAATGTTAACTTTTCATTAGTTATAGAGTCATTAATTCATCCACTTGTTATTTTCTTGTAGTGGGATCCTAGTTGCTATGGAAATCCTGTGCATGAGATTGTGTACATCTCAACTGAAACTCACCCTAACAACTATATATCACTTCTCCAGGTACTTTAATTATTATCCATACGGCAATTCTACTGTGAACCATGTTAAGAACTCGTCTACCCAGGAACCGTGTTTTTACTACTAACATTTTAGTAATGTTACTTACAATATGTTCCATGTGTTAGAATTAATTAAATTTGCCCCTTTTGACTTATGAGTTATTGCTTTTGCAATAAGCATGATTAAACTCATTTTAATCATTCATGTGTTGCAGCCTATGAACTCTACTGCAAATGGTGATTATGTGATTCTGCAAGAAAGTTTCATGGGTCCCCTTGGATCATATATTGTATATAGTCCGGTTATCGTACCGGAGTTTCATATGGCTCTCAATGGAGGGCATCCATCAATGGTAATGCTTCTTCCATCAGGCATTGTCATCTCAGAAGATTACAAGAAACGTTCTTTGTGGAATGCTCCAAGCTGTAGTAATGGAAACAGAGGTTCAGTGTTGACCATGACTTACCAAACACTTAAATGTGGTCCTGTTGCATTCAATAAAGAATCTGAGGAATCTGCTAGTTCACTCGTGATCTCAACAATCCAAAACATCAAGGATGCTTTGATCAGTGGTTATGAGTCTGAATAATTATCTTTAGTTATGTTATTTGATTGAAGTTTAATTTTGCTAGCTACCATAGTAGTTGCTAGCAGGTACTGGAACATTATATTTATTTGCCATTATGCATTACAAACTTAATTTTGCTTATCTTCTGGATATTCATTTATGTCGGTTTTTTATTGATGAACAATCTTCGTGAATTGTCAAGCCAAAAGTAATGATGATTTGATTCAAGAAGCTTGCAATTTTTAGAGAATCTAATTTAGTCTACATTTTAGATTTTGATTTCTTTTGCTGATGACATGCATGCTTGTTGCATTGGCCAATGATGGAATTAATCTAATTTGGTCTACTTGTTAGATTTAGATTTCTAATGCTAGTTGCATTGGCAAATGATGGAAGGTTATCCTATTGAACCTAAATTGGGTGGAGTATTTTGAGTTGTTTTCATAATTGACTAATAGGTGATTTATTAATGTATTGGAATATAATGATAGGTATTAATAAGTGATAAAATTTACATTCTAATGGTTAATATTGAGATATGACAACACAATCCTCTAAATCTCTAAATTAGAGATGTAATGAAAGAGTTTCCCTTATAAAATTAGGTGCTATGAAACTAAAAGTAAGTTGGTATAGGGTAGACCAATTTAAAAATAGTCCTTCAATCAACTATCATATTTTACCGTTGAGTAACGATTCATTCATACTTTGTTTTCTCTTCTCTCTTATTTTCAAACATTTTTCTTCCTATTTCTCTTCGTATTTCATTATACATCATATATAATATCACTCGTTCCTCACTTTTTTCCTTCCTATTTATTTTAAGGGTAGGTGGAAGAGAAAACATTTTCTTAATCATTAGATATGATTTTTTTTAAATACGATTTTTTTACCAAAAAGGAAAAAAACCATATTTACCACAATGGGTGTTTTTGGACAGCTTAGCGCGGATGTGGCGGGTGAGATGAGATTCGTGTCACCTCACATGAATTTACAGGGGATTCGCGTCACTATTACTGAATTCAGTGCTCGCGATTCCCTTGTCTCCATCATCCCGTCATGTCATTTTTATCCTATTTGAATTCGCCTCATCTATATCTATATCTATCTATCTATCTATCTATATCTATCTATCTATCTATATATTATATAAAAGCAAAGTTTGGCAACAAGGAGGGTAAAATAGTCATGCAATAGACTATGACTCATGAATAAATATTTTATCATGGGTCTTTATGTAATTTTGTAGAATAATTTCTAAGAAATCAATCATGACCGTTGATTAGTTTTGATCTTGACCGTCCTTACAGTTTTAAATGAACTTATTACTATGGGATGTTATTAGTTATGGAATTCCATAGGGCAAACATACTTAGTTTTCATTTATTAAATTATTAATTCAATCTTAATTAATATTAATATTAATAAATATTAATAATCCTTTAGAAGGGAAGTTGAAGAATTTTTTGGTTACAAGAGGAAAAAGAAAACTTAAAAGAAAATTAATTCCATAGGGAAAACATCATTAGTTTTGATTTATTGAATGGGTTAATGTAAGATCAAGTTTTGATCTAGTAGTACAACTCTATGTTTTGATGATTACAAGTTAACCTTTTGATATGAACAATTGTGGTACTCTAACGTGTTTTTCTGAGTGTGCTATTTACAGGCTCTGACCTCAACTCAATCTCACACAAATCAGAAGCACTGTGTATAAAGAGTGACCCAAGCAACGCTTTCGCATTCACCATGTTCAGAATGAACAGTGGAAAAGCTTCAGAAGTTCTGAAGTTATACAAACTCTGATGAGGACTCAGTCACTAGAAGTTCTGAAGATCCAGAAAGTCTGATAACCAAGAAACACTGAAGGATCAGATGTTCTGATGGTGTAGAAGACTCTGAAGATCCAGAAGCTGATTAGTGAAGTTCTGATGTCCAGAAGCAAGATACTCTGAAGACCATGTCCTTCCCTCTGAGTTCAGAATCAGAAGAAACAATGGTCAGAGGATCTGGGCTTTCCCTCTGACTCTGATCAACCGGCTTCACAAGTTCCAATATGAAGTATTCCCCTGATCAGAAGTCTCCTAGGTTTAAAGGTCAAGTCGCTATCCAAGTACAAAAGCAACTGTACCTTCCTGACGACCTACCTAACGTTCTCAGCCACAGCAGAAGCTGGATTTTCCAGAACTGCCCTCCAACGGTAGCATTTCCCATGCATTGCTCAACCCTAATCCTTGGAGTATATAAAGAGGCTGAAGACTGAAAGAAACGGCTAGAAGCATTCACATACGCGCAAGACATATTCAAAATCTTCTAAGTTTTCTTTCATCTGAAATTCATTGAGTTTACTATTAGCTTTTTAGAAGCAAATCTCTTGTAAACAATTCTTTGATAAACAGTTTGTTTAGTTCCTTTAGGAGATCAAGGTTGATCGGATCCTAGAGAAGACTAAGAGAGTGAATCTTAGTGTGAGCTAAGTCAGTGTAATTGTTAGTCACTTGTAGGTTTCAAGTGCAGTTGTAACTCTTACCTGATTAGTGGATTGCCTTCATTCTAAGAAGGAAGAAATCACCTTAACGGGTGGACTGGAGTAGCTTGAGTGATTTATCAAGTGAACCAGGATAAAATCCTTGTGTGCTTTTCTATCTCTTATCTTTAGCACTTAAGTTCTCGAAAGATTTGTCAAAATCTTTAAGGTGGAAGTTTTATACTGAAAACGTTATTCAAACCCCCCCTTTCTACCGTTTTTCATACCTTCAATTGGTATCAGAGCGCAAGTTCTGATTACCACACCTAACAGTGTTCAGTGATCCGGGCCAGTGTGAAAAACAATGGCTGCCACCACCAGTGAAACTCAAAGAGATGGTTACAATGCAAAGCCTCCTATGTTCGACGGTCAAAGGTTCGAATATTGGAAAGATAGACTGGAAAGTTTCTTTCTGGGTTTCGATGCAGATCTCTGGGATATTATTGTGGATGGCTACGAGCGTCCAGTTGATGCAGATGGCAAGAAGATCCCAAGGTCAGAGATGACTGCAGATCAAAAGAAGCTGTACTCACAACATCACAAAGCAAGAGCAATTCTTCTAAGTGCTATTTCCTATGAAGAGTACCAGAAGATTACAGATCGTGAGTTTGCGAAAGGCATTTTCGAATCTCTGAAGATGTCTCATGAAGGAAACAAGAAAGTCAAAGAATCAAAGGCATTGTCTTTGATCCAAAAATATGAATCCTTCATCATGGAGCCAAATGAGTCCATTGAAGAAATGTTCTCCAGATTTCAGTTGCTTGTAGCTGGCATACGACCTCTCAACAAGAGCTACACAACAAAAGATCATGTCATAAGGGTCATCAGGTGTCTTCCTGAAAGTTGGATGCCTTTGGTGACTTCAATAGAGCTCACGAGAGACGTTGAGAATATGAGTTTAGAAGAACTCATCAGCATTTTGAAATGCCATGAGCTGAAGCGCTCAGAGATGCAAGATCTGAGGAAAAAGTCCATAGCCTTGAAATCCAAATCTGAAAAGGCTAAGGTTGAGAAGTCAAAAGCTCTTCAAGCTGAAGAAGAGGAATCTGAAGAAGCGTCAGAAGATTCTGATGAAGATGAGCTGACTCTGATCTCCAAGAGACTCAATCGCATCTGGAAGCACAGGCAGAGCAAATACAAAGGCTCTGGAAAGGCAAGAGGAAAGTCTGAATCCTCAGGTCAGAAGAAGTCCTCACTTAAGGAAGTCACATGCTTTGAGTGCAAAGAATCAGGGCACTACAAAAGTGACTGTCCAAGATTGAAGAAGGACAAGAAGCCAAAGAAGCACTTCAAGACGAAGAAGAGTCTGATGGTGACATTTGATGAATCAGAGTCAGAGGATGTTGACTCTGATGGTGAAGTCCAAGGACTCATGGCTATTGTCAAAGACAAGGAAGCAGAGTCAAAGGGAGCTGTTGACTCTGACTCAGAATCAGAAGGAGATCCTAACTCAGACGATGAAAATGAGGTATTCGCTTCTTTCTCTACCTCTGAACTGAAACATGCATTGTCTGATATTATGGATAAGTATAACTCCTTATTGTCTAAGCATAAGAAGCTGAAAAAGAACTTATCTGCTGTCTCTAAGACTCCTTCTGAACATGAGAAAATTATTTATGATTTGAAAAATGATAATCATGCCTTGATCAATTCTAACTCTGTGCTTAAGAACCAGATTGCTAAGTTAGAAGAAATTGTTGCCTGTGATGCCTCTGATTGTAGAAATGAATCTAAGTATGAAAAGTCTTTTCAAAGATTCCTAGCTAAAAGCGTGGATAGAAGCTTAATGGCTTCAATGATCTATGGCGTAAGCAGAAATGGAATGCATGGCATTGGCTATTCTAAACCAATTAGAAATGAGCCCTCTGTGTCTAAAGCTAAATCCCTGTATGAATGCTTTGTTCCCTCTGGTACCATATTGCCTGATCCTGTACCTGCTAAAGTTGCTAAAAACCCTCTTAAAAAGGGATCCTTCTCTATGACTAAATATCATGCAAATATTCCTTTAAAATATCATGTTGAGACACCCAAGGTGATCAGAACCTCTGGGGTAACTAACAAGAAAGGACCCAGAAAGTGGGTACCTAAGGACAAGATTATCTATGTTGCAGATATCCTTGATAGCTCCACTGAAACACCAATCATGGTATCTGGACAGTGGATGCTCGCGTCACATGACGGGAGAAAGGCGTATGTTCCGAGAGCTGAAACTTAAGCCTGGAGGCGAAGTTGGCTTTGGAGGAAATGAAAAGGGTAAAATTGTTGGTACTGGTACTATTTGTGTAGATAGTAGTCCATGCATTGATAATGTGTTATTGGTAGACGGCTTAACACATAACTTATTGTCTATAAGTCAATTAGCTGACAAGGGTTATGATGTTATATTCAATCAAAAGTCCTGCCGGGCTGTAAGTCAAATCGATGGCTCTGTTCTGTTTAACAGCAAGAGGAAGAACAACATCTATAAGATCAGATTATCTGAGTTGGAGGCTCAGAATGTGAAGTGCCTTCTGTCTGTTAATGAAGAGCAGTGGGTATGGCATAGACGGTTAGGGCATGCCAGTATGAGAAAGATTTCTCAGCTGAGCAAGCTAAACCTTGTCAGGGGCTTACCCAATCTGAAGTTCGCTTCAGACGCTCTTTGTGAAGCATGTCAGAAAGGCAAATTCACAAAAGTCCCTTTCAAGGCAAAGAATGTTGTCTCAACCTCAAGGCCGTTGGAACTTCTGCATATCGACCTTTTTGGACCAGTGAAAACTGAGTCTATAGGTGGCAAGAGATATGGGATGGTTATCGTTGATGACTATAGCCGCTGGACATGGGTAAAGTTTCTAACCCGCAAGGATGAGTCTCATGCTGTGTTCTCTACCTTCATTGCTCAAGTGCAAAACGAGAAGGCTTGTAGGATTGTGCGTGTCAGAAGTGACCATGGTGGAGAGTTTGAGAATGACAAGTTTGAGAGTCTGTTTGATTCCTATGGAATTGCACATGATTTCTCTTGTCCCAGAACTCCTCAACAAAATGGTGTTGTTGAGAGGAAGAACAGAACTCTTCAGGAGATGGCTAGAACCATGCTCCAAGAAACTGGCATGGCTAAGCACTTTTGGGCAGAGGCAGTAAATACAGCATGTTACATTCAGAACAGAATCTCTGTGAGACCAATTCTGAATAAGACTCCTTATGAATTGTGGAAGAACATAAAACCCAACATTTCTTATTTTCATCCTTTTGGCTGTGTTTGTTATGTTCTCAATACTAAGGATAGATTGCATAAATTTGATGCTAAGTCTTCTAAATGTCTATTACTCGGTTACTCTGAGAGATCTAAAGGTTTTAGATTTTATAATACTGATGCTAAGACTATTGAAGAATCTATTCATGTTAGATTTGATGATAAGCTTGACTCTGACCAGTCAAAGCTAGTTGAAAAGTTTGCAGATTTAAGCATTAATGTTTCTGACAAAGGCAAAGCTCCAGAGGAAGATGAGCCAGAGGAAGATGAACCAGAGGAAGAAGCTGGTCCCTCTAACTCACAAACTCTGAAGAAGAGCAGAATCACTGCAGCTCACCCTAAGGAATTGATTCTGGGCAACAAAGACGAACCAGTCAGAACCAGATCTGCCTTCAGACCCTCTGAAGAGACCTTGCTCAGTCTGAAAGGATTGGTGTCCTTAATTGAACCCAAGTCCATAGATGAAGCTCTTCAGGACAAGGATTGGATTCTGGCCATGGAAGAAGAATTGAATCAATTCTCCAAGAACGATGTTTGGAGCTTAGTGAAGAAGCCTGAGAGTGTCCATGTTATTGGAACGAAATGGGTATTCAGAAACAAGCTGAATGAGAAAGGAGATGTAGTCAGAAACAAGGCAAGGCTAGTTGCTCAAGGCTACAGCCAGCAGGAAGGAATAGACTACACTGAAACATTTGCTCCGGTAGCAAGACTGGAGGCAATCAGACTGTTGATCTCTTTCTCAGTGAATCACAACATAGTTCTACATCAGATGGACGTGAAGAGTGCCTTCCTAAATGGTTATATTTCAGAGGAAGTCTATGTTCATCAACCCCCAGGTTTTGAAGATGAGAAGAAACCAGACCATGTGTTCAAATTGAAGAAATCACTCTACGGTCTGAAGCAAGCTCCCAGAGCATGGTATGAGAGACTTAGCTCATTCCTTCTGGAGAATGAGTTTGTAAGGGGTAAAGTAGATACAACTCTTTTTTGCAAGACTTATAAAGATGATATCTTAATTGTGCAAATTTATGTTGATGATATTATATTTGGTTCTGCTAATCAATCTCTATGCAAAGAATTTTCTGAGATGATGCAGGCTGAATTTGAGATGAGTATGATGGGAGAATTAAAGTACTTTATGGGAATACAAGTTGATCAAACACCAGAAGGAACATATATCCATCAGAGCAAGTACATTAAAGAACTTCTGAAGAAGTTCAATATGCTGGAATCTACAGTGGCCAAGACTCCAATGCATCCTACATGCATTCTAGAGAAAGAAGATAAAAGTGGTAAAGTATGTCAGAAACTCTATCGTGGCATGATAGGTTCACTTCTATACTTAACTGCATCTAGGCCAGACATACTATTTAGTGTTCATTTATGTGCTCGATTCCAATCAGATCCAAGGGAAACCTACTTAACTGCTGTTAAGAGGATCCTAAGGTATCTGAAAGGCACCACTAACCTTGGCTTGATGTATAAGAAAACATCAGAGTATAAGCTTTCAGGTTACTGTGATGCTGATTATGCTGGAGATAGAACAGAGAGAAAAAGTACTTCTGGAAATTGTCAATTTCTGGGAAGCAATCTAGTCTCATGGGCAAGCAAGAGGCAATCAACCATTGCACTATCAACTGCAGAGGCAGAATATATCTCAGCAGCAATATGCAGCACTCAGATGCTCTGGATGAAACATCAGCTGGAGGATTATCAGATCCTTGAGAGCAATATCCCAATCTATTGTGATAACACTGCTGCAATCTCATTGAGTAAGAATCCTATCCTGCATTCAAGGGCAAAGCACATTGAGGTAAAGTATCATTTTATTAGAGATTATGTACAGAAGGGCGTACTTCTTCTGAAGTTTGTTGATACTGACCATCAATGGGCAGATATCTTTACAAAGCCCTTAGCAGAGGATAGATTTAATTTTATTCTGAAAAATCTAAACATGGACTTTTGTCCAGAGTGAAGATGGATCAGAACCTCTGACTATGATACTTCTTGATCAGAAGATGTCTAGTCCAGAAGGTAACTCAATCAGAGTGTGTGTACCCACTGGTACTGACTCTGAAGCTGAGACAACAACACGTGTGTCAGTATTTCTGATGCATAGTTCCTTGTGCCCGTGTGACAGTCTGTTATGATTGCGTGTAGATGTGCTTCTCTCCTGTGTGTGATTTGTGTATTTACTGTTACTATCTATCTTTAATTTTCAACCGTTGATCTTAAAGTGCTTTTTGAATCAACAACGGTTATTTGTTAAAACCCACTATACACACACGATCTCGTTCACTTCCGGTTTTTATTCTCTCTCTCTCTGCTTTTTCAAAACCGCTTATTCTCGATTTCTCTCTCGATCTCTCTTCATCTTTCAACCTTCATCTTCTACCTTAAACCTTCAACCGCTTCAACAATGGTGAGTCAAACCAGAAGATCTACTGCAGATGCACCCCAGTTCCCTCACATGGTAGTTGGTCTAGCAACGGGTCAAAGGGGCCCTGAGAATCCGACACCAGATCAAGGTCAAGCTCAAGAGCAGATTCTTCCAATTGCAGAACGGGGCTGTGCCGTTCACTGCGTATTTGCTCCTGAGGAACTTCAAGTCCTGGCAGAATGGAGATTCGACCTCGACAACCTGGCTACAAATGGGTATGATCTCCGTCCTGAAGTCCAAGTTCAAGGTTGGGGAAATTACTTCAACAGACTTCGAGGACCGGTGTATGAGAAACTGGTAAAGGAATTCTGGAAGCACGCCGACTGCGATGATACTCAGGTGGTATCTCACATTCTCGGAAGGAAGATCATCATCACAGAGAAGTCATTCGTGAACTTGCTAGGTGCAGATACTGCTTTTGGGTATCGTTTCCAACTCACGGAATCGAAGCTGAAACCCAGCACCAAGGATACAATCAACCAGGCCCTGTACACCACTTACAAACCGGGCAAGACGAATTACAAGGTGATGGACCTTCATCCCAAGCTCAGGATCTGGCACAAAATCCTGCTCCACTGCATAAACCAGAGACCAAAGGGCAGTTCTCCAGACTACATCAACTTCAACCAGAAGGTGATGTTGTTCTTCATCCAAGACCAGAAGAAGATCTGCCTTCCCTACTTCCTGTTCTCCTACTTGAAGGAATGCATCCGGAAGTCTCGTACCACTGCCTCCATCAAGTCAGCAATCAAGTATATTCCCTTCGGGAGACTCTTGTCTGATCTCTTCATTGAGAGTGGCCTCGTTCAAGATCTGATAAATGCTGGATGCACAGAGGATCTGAGCACCATTGTCAGTGATGTCTTCACGGCAAACTCTCTCAAGAAGATGGGCCTAATCAAGAAGAAGATTGCTCCTGCCCATGAAGACACATCTTCTGAGATCAGAAGCAGAAGGATGCCTCTGTATGACTACCCTCTGTGGACTCAGGCAGACAATCCTGACGCCATTAGGTGCTATGTTGAAGACCTAAGGGCTCAAGGATTCGAAATTGATCTCGATGATTTCTTCAGCAGACTGCCGCCAGCTCCAGAGTTTCCTTCTCCTCCCAAGAAGAAAGTTCAGAGGAAGATGGTTCTGGAAGAATCCTCTGAGGAATCAGATGTCCCTCTGATCAAAAAGAAGAAGAGAAAGCCTGATGATGGTGATGATAGTGATAATGAGGATGGTCCTCCTAAGAAGAAGAAGAAGCAGGTCAGAATCGTGGTGAAGCCTACTCGGGTGGAACCAGCTGCTGAAGTGGTCAGAAGGACTGAACCTCCTGCCAGAGTGACAAGATCATCAGCACATTCAAGTAAGTCTGCACTTGCTTCTGATGATGATTTGAATTTATTTGATGCACTCCCTATTTCTGCCATGCTCAAACACTCTTCAAATCCCCTCACTCCTATTCCTGAAACCCAACCAGCTGCACAACCCACCTCTCCACCACATTCCCCAAGGTCTTCATTTTTTCAACCTTCTCCTACTGAAGCACCTCTCTGGACTTTGCTTCAGAACCAACCCTCTAGGTCAGAAGAACCTACCTCTCCCATCACCATTCCATACAACCCACTTGAACAACCAGAGCCTACCCACACACAACCTGGACCCAGAACCTCTGATCACTCTGTCCCAAGAGCATCAGAACGTCTGGCTCCCAGAACCACGGATACAGACTCTTCCACAGCCTATACACCTGTATCCTTCCCAACCCATGTTGCTGATTCTTCTCCCTCCAATAACTCTGAATCCATTAGAAAATTCATGGAGGTCAGAAAAGAAAAGGTGTCTACCTTAGAAGAGTATTACCTCACTTGTCCAAGCCCTAGGAGATATCCTGGCCCTAGACCTGAACGTCTAGTTGACCCAGATGAACCTATCTTGGCCAATCCTTTACAAGAGGCAGACCCTTTGGCTCAACAAGCTCACCCTGCCCCTGACCAACAAGAGCC
Source organism: Lotus japonicus (assembly GCF_012489685.1). Classification (NCBI taxonomy): domain Eukaryota; kingdom Viridiplantae; phylum Streptophyta; class Magnoliopsida; order Fabales; family Fabaceae; genus Lotus; species Lotus japonicus. Next base: position 58,357,603 of record NC_080046.1, on the reverse strand, counting down.
TATTCAACCAGAACCTGAACCCGAACAATCAGTGTCTAACCAATCCTCGGTTAGATCACCCCATCCTCTGGTTGAAACTTCAGACCCTCACCTTGGAACCTCTGAACCCAATGCTCAAATGATCAACATTGGTTCTCCACAAGGTGCCTCTGAAGCCCACAGCAGCAATCACCCAGCCTCTCCTGAAACCAACCTCTCCATAATTCCCTATACTCACCTCCAACCCACATCTCTCTCTGAGTGCATCAATATTTTCTATCATGAAGTCTCCTTGAGGCTCCGCAATGTGCACGGTCAGACTGACCTCAGTGAGAATGCTGAACGTGTGGCTGATGAGTGGAACACTCTGGGCACTTGGCTAGTGGCTCAAGTTCCAATTATGATGCAGCTCCTGCATGCAGAAGGAAGTCAGAGCATTGAGGCTGCCAAGCAAAGGTTTGCTCGAAGGGTGGCTCTTCATGAACAAGAACAGAGAAATAAGCTTCTTGAAGCTATTGAAGAAGCCAAGAGAAAGAAAGCTCAAGCAGAAGAAGCTGCACGTCTAGCAGCAGCTCAAGCTGAACAAGCCAGACTAGAGGCAGAACGACTTGAAGCTGAGGCTGAAGCCCTTAGATGCCAAGCACTTGCACCAGTAGTGTTTACTCCTGATGCTTCTGCTTCCATTCCAGATCCTCAAGCTGCTCAGAATGTTCCTTCCAGTTCTACTCAGTCCAGCTCCTCCAGACTCGACATCATGGAACAGCGTCTTGACATTCATGAATCCATGCTGATTGAGATAAAGCACATGATGATGGAACTTCTGCGTCGAACTGATAAACCTTAGTTTTTAGGATCTCTTCGTTTTTTTCTTTAACGTTGTTTTATTTTTTTGTTAAACTCTGTTTCTTTTTCTTTATTTATTCTCCTTTGTTCGTTTGTGATTATATATGCATATCTATATATATTTGTGTCACATATGTTTGAAAAAATCTTTTTATTCATCATATTTTTTATGTTTACATCATACTTTCTTTCCCTAAAGTCTAGAATGGTGGATCCCTCCTCATTCTTCTGCACTCCTGGCGCTGCTCTGACCTATCCTTCTCCAGACGCTCCAGTACATGCTGGATGTTGCTGAGCCTGTTCTTTAGCTCATCCCTCTCCAGAATTTCTTCTGAAGTCTTGAGCTTCTCTTCCAAACTCTCTTTTTCTTCCAGCAGCTTGAGTTCAAGCCGGCTGAGTTCTTGCACCTCCTCCTCGAAGGCAAGAAATTCCTTCAGGTCTCTCTCCAACTCTGGACGCAGGTCCTCTTCCAGCAGTGTCCGTGTTAGCTCCGAGATGGTCGCTGTACCCTCTGGATGCCTGATGTTCAGGAACAAGTCCTCCTCAAAGGCCTTCTTCCTCAGCTCTTCTAGTGCTACGATGTATGATGCCATTTTTTTTTCTTTACTGAAAATCGTTCGAGTTGTGAAGCTTACCTTTCTCTCCAACGCTTTATATAGGCTTCACTTTCTCTCTGAAAGTTAATGCTCCTACGGTTTCTCGAGGTTAAGTTCTTGGTAACTGACCCTTCTCTTTACTCACTTGACCGGTGGTAAACGTTCTTCTCTTGCATTAACTCTTCTATTTATTTCCCCTAACTCTGATTCTTACCTCGTTTTCATTTTCTTTAAACTTAGACCTTCTCTAAGGGGGAGTACCTTGTACTTCAAGCTAAGTTTTTCACACCCCAAGCTTTTTGCTTATGACAAAAAGGGGGAGTAAACCCAGTTTTTGATGTGTAAGATGTGTTAGTGTGATTTATTTTTCTTTTGGAGAATTTAAGAGTTCCACCTTCATGACCATAGATGTGTCACTGGGCAAATACAAGGAATACATTTCACTTCCTCTGAAGTGATTCTAGTTGACTCTGATACCCAAGACTCTGATACCTTGTCCGTGACTCTGATTACTTATGCGCTCTGATTACTCTATTTTCATCTATGTCATAAGTTTTTCACTCTGAACTCTTATATCATTTAGCTCAGAATCTAGACTTTACTAACGTTTTCATCAAGTATTAGATTCAGGGGGAGCTAAGCTCAGAATCAAGTAGTGACTTGAATTCAGAATGAGCAAGATAAACTATTCACATCAGGATAAGTCTTATTCTATATCTCTAGACTCTGAGTGAATTCAGTTTAATGTTTAAGAATTGTTCATCAAAAATCTTAGTTTTGTCATCATCAAAAAGGGGGAGATTGTAAGATCAAGTTTTGATCTAGTAGTACAACTCTATGTTTTGATGATTACAAGTTAACCTTTTGATATGAACAATTGTGGTACTCTAACGTGTTTTTCTGAGTGTGCTATTTACAGGCTCTGACCTCAACTCAATCTCACACAAATCAGAAGCACTGTGTATAAAGAGTGACCCAAGCAACGCTTTCGCATTCACCATGTTCAGAATGAACAGTGGAAAAGCTTCAGAAGTTCTGAAGTTATACAAACTCTGATGAGGACTCAGTCACTAGAAGTTCTGAAGATCCAGAAAGTCTGATAACCAAGAAACACTGAAGGATCAGATGTTCTGATGGTGTAGAAGACTCTGAAGATCCAGAAGCTGATTAGTGAAGTTCTGATGTCCAGAAGCAAGATACTCTGAAGACCATGTCCTTCCCTCTGAGTTCAGAATCAGAAGAAACAATGGTCAGAGGATCTGGGCTTTCCCTCTGACTCTGATCAACCGGCTTCACAAGTTCCAATATGAAGTATTCCCCTGATCAGAAGTCTCCTAGGTTTAAAGGTCAAGTCGCTATCCAAGTACAAAAGCAACTGTACCTTCCTGACGACCTACCTAACGTTCTCAGCCACAGCAGAAGCTGGATTTTCCAGAACTGCCCTCCAACGGTAGCATTTCCCATGCATTGCTCAACCCTAATCCTTGGAGTATATAAAGAGGCTGAAGACTGAAAGAAACGGCTAGAAGCATTCACATACGCGCAAGACATATTCAAAATCTTCTAAGTTTTCTTTCATCTGAAATTCATTGAGTTTACTATTAGCTTTTTAGAAGCAAATCTCTTGTAAACAATTCTTTGATAAACAGTTTGTTTAGTTCCTTTAGGAGATCAAGGTTGATCGGATCCTAGAGAAGACTAAGAGAGTGAATCTTAGTGTGAGCTAAGTCAGTGTAATTGTTAGTCACTTGTAGGTTTCAAGTGCAGTTGTAACTCTTACCTGATTAGTGGATTGCCTTCATTCTAAGAAGGAAGAAATCACCTTAACGGGTGGACTGGAGTAGCTTGAGTGATTTATCAAGTGAACCAGGATAAAATCCTTGTGTGCTTTTCTATCTCTTATCTTTAGCACTTAAGTTCTCGAAAGATTTGTCAAAATCTTTAAGGTGGAAGTTTTATACTGAAAACGTTATTCAAACCCCCCCCTTTCTACCGTTTTTCATACCTTCAGTTAAATATTATGATTTCACTAAAAAAACACTAACCTTTTCCTCTTCCATCAATATCATCTTATATCCATTTACTATTCGCCTTGCAATTAATTTAAATGGATTTATAATTACTTAAATATTATATGTTATGGAATTCCATAGGGCACATTAAATATTATTTCCCTCAAACAAAAGAAAAACACACCACTAACCTTTTCCTCTATAACTATATAAATTATTCATAAAGCTCTTTTAGAATGTGTACTTCACATAGTGTGTGTTGAGGTATTTGCTTTGATTTTTTCAAATGCTCAAACTTTGAGTCATTTTGCAGGTACTTATAATGTCTTTTTCAATGATTAGCTTAGTTTACCAGTTTGATATTGATTTTTCATCTTGATTTCCTCTTTTTTTTTCTTTGATTTCATCTCACTTTTTCATGAACAAAAATCTCAAGGACCCGTCTTTCTTCAGCACGAAGTTAGTTGATCGAGAAAGCAAGGACTCATGTAGAGAAAGGTCATGAATAGATCGAAAAGGCCTCGCGGAGTCGGTAATCCTTTGTCCAGGCTCCTCTCAGGCTGAAGAAGAAGCAAAAAGATCTTTGTTAGTCTTTCATATTTCTCCCATGCATCTATTTATCAATATCTATAACTATATATATATATATATATATTTATATTATATAAAAGAGAAGTTTGGCAACAAGAAGGGTAAAATAGTCATGCACTAGACTATGACTCATGAATGAATATTTTACCATGAGTCTTCATGTAATTTCGTAGAATAACTTCTAGGAAATCAATCATGATCGTTGATTAGTTTTGATCTTGACCGTCCTTACAATTTAAAATGTATTTTTTTTTTAAAAGAAAATCTATCTATAATCTATAATCTATAACCTATCTATCTATAATCTATAACCTATCTATCTATAATCTATAATCTATCTATCTATAATCTATAATATATCTATAATCTATAATCTATATAAAGGAGAAGCTTTTGCAACTTTGAGGGTAAAATAGTAACTCAATAAATCAATGCACATGAGTGAATATTTTTCGTGGGCATATATGTAAATTTGTGAATAATTAGTTACGAAATCAATCTTTACCGTTGATTTCTTCTAATCCTAACCGTGCATTTTTTTACAAAACCCTTTAAGCAACATTTTCACATTCTTGGTTGTTTTGTAACTCTTGATTGTGTTACAAAAACCAGCAATAGTCTCTTCCTATTTCTCCCATATATGAAACGTCTTTTCATTTCCCTTTCAAATTCTTTTAATATTTCTCATCTTGATCTCCAAAGCTTCTATTTGTATGCAAGAAATCTCACTAATCTAGATTCTTCAATAACACCGTCCTTGCACAAGAAAATCTTCCATCAAGTTAGAAAAAATTCCTTCTTAGTCTCTTCTTCTTCATCAGTCACTTCTTCTTCATCAATTTTCATTTTTAGGGTTGATGTTTTTCAACATCATAGTCCATCCGGTAAGAACCCCATTTTTCTTTTCCTTTTCTCTCTCTTTTGAATTATTTATTATGATTTCAACATCATTTCTTCTTCACATTTGTTCTTTCTCAACCCGTCTTCTTTTTCCATTCATTCTTCTCATTCCTCATTTTTCACTGCGGTAAGATTCAACGTTTATTCGTAATATATATGTTATTCTCGCTAATTCAATCGGTGAAAGTTACCCATTTTATTTCACTTTCGGCATTGATGCATGTTTTGATAATTTAATCTTTAGTTAATGTAATTTTCTTTCTTTTTTTCCATTATTTTATTATCAACCTAATCAACCAAATGATTGTCTTTTCTTCTAATGCAGTACCATGGAGTCTTTGTTATCCTCTTACATTTAACTGATTTCGTTTCCATTTTTTTTCTTGCAGGTTTTGCCGCTATTGTTTCCATTCTTCCAATGTACTATCTTGAAAAAATGTAAGTTTCTTGCATTTTTTGTACTTTTTATTGTTTCATTGTCGAATTGGTCGACCAATGAGAGACATCTTTATTTTATTTAACAATTTTATGTGGTGTTGTCATCTTCACCGAGGTTCTTCTCTTCTAATACATTAAGTTTAATTCAACTTATGGCATTTTTAGGTGTCACTTACACTATGAATGTGGTCACTAATTTTACATTATTTTTAAAAATTTTGATTTTGTTATGCCTTCTTATTCCTTTTATCTATCAACACTATTTGGTGAGTGTACTTAATATTTGTTTATCTTCCTATTGAAATCAAATCCTTAATTTTTTAAAAAAATTGAAGGAATAATGACATTCAAGTTAAATTATTTGAATTGTCCTTCAATTAACCAGGACTCATGAATATATTTTTTACCGTTGATATTTTTGTAATTGTGTAGATTATTTTATAGGAGACCAATCACGATCGTTCGTTAGTTTTCATCTTGAACGTTCTTTGTAACCTTAATTAAAAAACATATTAGGAGTTAGATAGAAATTGTAAATTTCAAGAATGAATTTTAAATGTCAATACATCATTAAAAACAAAGAACTAAATCCATGAGGCAAAATATGTTTCTCTCCCCAACTTCATAAAACATGTGTAACATTTACATAAATTTAATTAATATCTAAAAACGCATTATATTCTGACGAGTGTAAAATAAAAAAATAAAGTTAACAAATTAAAAAAAATAATCTCATTTCAAAACTTAACAAAAGTAAAATTTCATAGAAGACAAGAAAACTTAACCAGTCTCCACGGGGGTTCTTTGTAACATTTTAAGAGTTCTATAAGAAAACCTTTAGGATTTAAATAGAAATTAAGAAATTTGTAACCTTCAAGAATGAATTTAAATCTCACTTCAAAGTGTCTAATCATAAAAGAAAGGAATTAAATTCATGAGACAAAAAACTTTTCACATCCATAACTCCATATAATATGTGCAAAATTTACATATATTTCAAAAAAAAAACAGGGTTCCATATGATGCATTAATATCATTTAATAATCATAGACCAAATAAAAAAATCATATTTTTATGAGTGTAAAATAAAAAAAGAAAAATGATCCAATAAAAATTAAACAATGTCATTTAAAAAAAAATTCTTATAATGGTGTTTTATTTTGCAAGATAGAAACTTACTATGTAACGTATAGATGAGTGCATTTAAAACAAAGATTATATAAAAAAACACTATTTATAATGCAATAGTTTTCTTACACTATCATTTATAATGTTGTAGATTTAAAACTTACTAAGGAGCAAATAAAAATTTTCGTATTTGTAAAAATAACTACTTTATTGCAGAGCAACAACATGTCATTAGACAGCTTCCCCTAAATGACTCAAATTGAGAACTTTTATTTGGAGAGAACAGAGAGAACTTTTATTTGAAGAGCATTAACAACAATTAAGATCAAAGGACGAAGAACTCATTACTCACAGGCATTATTTTAAAGTTGTAGACTGAATACTCTGCGATATTATAATATTTACTAATAAGTACAGTTTCAACAAACCTTTTGGAGGAGAAGTTGTTGTTGTGGAATGACAAGAACAACAGAAAGTTTCAACCTACATGAAAATATTGTATCACAAATTTCAAGAAAATATTAATTCAAAACAAAAATATGGACGCATATTGTATCAAAATTGAACTTCACCACATCTGGAGGACGTCGAGCACATGCCGAGGAGGAAGCTCCCCGGAGGTTGGACGCATATGAGGTATTTGTCGTCACCAAATATGGACACAATGCAGCAACATGTCACAATAAAAAACTCAATGTGACGAAACATATTATTTGGATCCTCCCGAATAGTGTAGAAAAAAGACATGAGGATACGTGCACTACCAACATCAACCAAGGTAAAAAAAAAAAAACAGATAAAATCCTGCATATATGTATATATATATATATACATATATGCAACACACAAACAACAAGCGTTGTAAAACAAGACAAGTTAAAAGTGTGTGTTATGTCGTCTCAGGGAAGACAAGACACCACAGACACACTAAATTCATTATCATGCTACGACCAAACAAAAAAAAACACATCTATAAAAAAAATCTAATATAAAAATTATATATTAATACAAAAATATATTTTAAAAAATAACGCAAAAATCATAAAAACACACAAAATAAATTAAAATGAATATTCCCCGTGCATCGCACGGGTAAAAAATACTAGTCTATCTATTATAATATAGTAATCCTGAAGCGCAGAATGTAACGCTCCCAACTCATATCTTTACTCTTACTTCTTACTTGCCACATCAGATTTTTAGGTGATGTGTCAACTCATTTCTAATGTTCTTCCATGCAATATCTCAATTTCTTATTGGTTCCTCTAACCATTTCATCTTCTTCGATTATACATTATTGAAAATTATTCCTACAACACTAAATGCATTCGTTACCATGACACTAAATTAAAATTAATTATTGGCTCCACATCACTGGTTCATCTTCATTACTAAATTTGAGAGTCTGAAAACTATTACAACACTAAATGAACCGTTACTCAAGAGACTAAGCTGCAGAATTTCACTTACAAAATAATGTATTATTCTAGATAAGAAAATTGATTGCTACACAACATATATAAGTGTTAGTATAACAAATGATTTTGAGTTCCTTACATAAAGAAAGAAAACATAGGGACATAAGACTCACAGTCACCAGATCATAAACTAACACTCATTCCTTCAACTCTTACCGCCTCAGACAGTCAGGCACATACAAACCCACCAACAATCTGGAGAGCAATATTTACGACAAGATACATTCATTTTATTCATCATAACAAAACTCCAAAAGTAGAGGAATGATGTATAAAATAGAATAAGATAATTTGTTAAAAAGAATATTTTTGGAGCTCATGAATGACCTGCAGTTAAATTTTTTTATGAGATTAGGAGAAAATATGATACATTTATGTTTTTAAGATCGTCCCTTCACTTTATTATATATATATCTATCCTCAATAAAAAAGAACAAGTAATGCATAAAATTTAAATTTTATCCATGCTAAATATCATTAGCGATCCTTATTTCTCATTGAAGTCCAAATGCAATTACACATAATTTGAAGTTCAAGAGGTCAAATATTTTAATGAGATATAGAAGAAGGAATTGCATGAAAATTATTTAGGACTTTTTATATAAAAATGTTAATACAACTCAATTATAAATTTAAATTTGCTAAAAAAGGATGAAAATAAATATTGGAAGTCTCATATTATACTGACAAAACTGCATCTAAATAATTTAAGGAATGTGAAATCTTAGGCAAGATGAAGAGTTTACTCATTTGTATATTTTTAAAAAATTGAATTTTTAAAGTAAATAGCATAACTATAACCTGCTTCTTAGTATATATTATTGCACCTTTTGAGAATTTGAAACTAAAAAAAAATAGAAATTTAAGAGTGTAACAAGTAACATTCTATAAACGGTTATGTTTTACTATGACCAAGAACTTTATTGGTTAGAATATAAGATAATCGACATAATGTATACAACACAAAAACTAGCTAACTGTTCTTAAAGATATTCATCTTGGTAACTGCGCATCGCGCGGGTCTTAGTCTAGTTTCAGTTGAATTCTTAAGATTCTCTGTCAACGTCTTTGAATTCGCGTCACTATTAGCAAATTCACTGCACACAATTCCCTTGTATCCATCATCCCATCATGTCATTTGTCCTATTTGAATTCGCCTTAGTTCAGTTGAATCATTTAGATTCCTAACCACGGCCAAATTTTTGTCCACGTCATTGAATTTGCGTCACACGACGCGAATCTCACACTAAATTCGCGTCACACCACGCGAATTTCATCTCACACGCCACATCAGTGTCAAGCTGTAAAAAACACCCCATTGGAGTAAATATGATCTTTAGCCCCTTTTGGAAAAAAATCTCATTATTCTATCAAACAAATTAAGGCTCCCAAGTCCCACGTTCTGCATTTTCCTGCCTCTACAAATAAGCAGCAAACCGAAAGCTAAAAGAACTTTAAAAAGTTTGAAACAAAAAAAATAAACTTAGAAAAGATACATACATCCCTTTTTTTCTGAGTGCAACAATGTCCCTTTACTTCAAATTCAAGTGGCATGTCATACACCTAAAGCTAAATTTGGAATATCAAATGCATTATGCATCATTGACTCCATGATGACTTTAATTATAAGTGATAGAAGCAAACCTCAAAGCTTATTATATATCATCCATATACGCATTATACATCCAGAATGAAATTAAAGTGACTTCAATTAATTGTAATCTCCAAAAGAACCATATTAAGAAAAGATAATGTCACTAAGAAGAAAAGAAGAAACAACAAAAAATCCAGAATTCAAGCCACGTTTATAGACTCTTAGATTCCCAACATGCCTATAAAAGGCAATGCTCCTGGCATAATATCATATCACTCATCAAACCAAGAACTCATATATAGCTATCTATTTGAATTCTGAGAACAGAAACAATTTCATTAGCTTCAATGGCAATGACAATTCTTCAAGTTTTGTTGCCAATCCTGCTGGCGATGGTGGCAGGCATAGCAGCTGCTCCTCCTACTGGAGAAGTCTATAATTACAAATATGGGTATGCAACCTGCAACATAAAGAAGTACAAGTATTGTTATAATTGGCCTCAAGAGTGCCCTGCATCTTGCCCTAACAAATGTAAAGTGGATTGTGCCACCTGCAAACCTATCTGTGTTCCGAAAGAGAAAGCTAGATGCAAGAACAAGAAATTCACTAGCTGTTACAACACAGAACATGTTTGCCCTGCTTCTTGCCCTGGTGCATGTGAGGTTGATTGCACCACTTGCAAACCAGTTTGCAGTAAGTCTTTAATTTGGTAATATATGTCCCTCTCCACACTAATATCTGCATTATTTTAAGAATTTGTGAACCAAAAACCTGGTTTCGTGTTAAAAGATTTTCTTTGCAAATTCATCTTAGACATGATTATTGAATCGGATTTGAATCATGAATCAGAAGACCTATTTTCTCGTGAATTGTAATTGAATCTTTTTATGCATGGTAAGATACAAAATAAAATAAAAAAGTGCTAGTAACACTCTTTTTAACACTCTCTTTTCTTTAAATCAGAGTGTGACAAACCAGGAGCAGTTTGTCAAGACCCTCGTTTCATCGGCGGTGACGGAATCACATTTTACTTCCACGGCAAGAAAGACAGCAACTTCTGCCTCGTCTCCGATCCCAACCTCCACATAAACGCCCATTTCATTGGCAAAAGAAACCACAACATGAAGAGGGACTTCACCTGGGTCCAATCCATTGCTATCCTCTTCGACAACCACCAACTCTCTGTCAGCGCCCTCAAAACTGCCACATGGGAGGACTCCAACGACCGCCTCGCCCTCACCTTCGACGGAGAGCCCATCGCGCTCCGCGAATCAGAGGGTGCCGCGTGGAAGTCCTCCTCCGGCGTGTCCATTTTGAGGGACGCTGACACGAACAGCGTGGTTGTTGAAGTTGAAGGGAAGTTCAGGATGACATCAAAGGTTGTTCCTATAACTGAAGAGGAGTCGAGGATTCACCGATATGGGATTACTGAAGAGGATTGCTTTGCTCATCTTGATGTTGGGTTCAGGTTCTTCTCTTTAAGTAGTGAAGTGAGTGGTGTGTTGGGACAAACATACAAGCCTGATTATGTGAGCCGTGTGAATGTTGGAGTGAAAATGCCTGTGTTGGGTGGTGCAGGGAAAGAGTTTGAGACTACTAGCTTGTTCTCCCCTGACTGTTCTGTTGCCCGGTTTGTTGGATCCAATAATGATGAGGTTGTGACTTTGGAGATGCCTGCAATGAATTGTGTGAGTGGAATTGATGGACAAGGAGTTGTCTGCAGGAGATAATTTGCTTGTCTAACAAAACATGCATGGGGCAGAGAAGTGCATCAAGTGATGATTGATACTTTTATCTGCAGAGTTTTTACTTTTATTCCTAATAGTGATTATGATGAAATGATCATCAAATAATTCTTGGTGGTGTATGTAGCTGCCTCAAATTATGTATTCGTGATACTGTATCATGAGAAATTGTAACATATATATTACATTTATAAGAATAAGAAAACACAATTATGTATGTTGTTCATGTATATATGGATTGGACATCGAAAATGATACTTGAACATACATAAATCATGGACACCCATAAGACATACCATTTAAAGGTTTTAACCACCACAAAGTTTAGCAGGTTAAAAATCATCACTAAATTGTATGTCTGAAAGGCGTTGTATGATTTTGAATGTCCTTGTATAACAACTCATTTGATACCTATTTATTTAAGTATTCTTATTGGAGCGTGAGATGCTCTGCACTCTCTCAATGGTCTCATAGGCATTCTTCTTCTTCTCATTGAGGATGAACTTCACGCATTCTCTTAGTCAAAACTAAAACTAAATTGGTTATAAGCACTCACTCTAAAACTCTAATTTAAACATTCTCTCTTCTATTAATTAAAATTTATGAGTTCAACTAAATTGGAAGTGAGATCCACATTTTTAGTGGATTCCTTATAAACTTCAACCAATAGAAGAGAAAGTGTTGAAAAGAGAAGGTTAGAAAGAGTCTTGCTACTATTTTTCTTCCCATAACACAATAAAAAATACATGTACACAATTGAAAATTTGTCTGTTTCAGCTGGAAAAATTAATCAAAGTTTATTTAGTGAATGACTAGCCAAATGGTGGCAACACTGTCCGCCGGCACAACAGTAACCAACAAATTTAGCCTTAATACGCGCCAACATGAGCAAACCACTATTATTCTTACCACTTCAAATTGAAATTAAGATGACCATTTCAGTTCTCAGGACGGCATATCTATGGTTCACGTACATATTCTGTATACTGGTTTATAAATAGACCTTCATGCAATACCATATTCATCCGATCCACACCAATACTACAACAAGCATTGCAATTACATATTCCTATATCCCAAAATCCACTAGAGCTTTTTGTGTTACTAGTTACTACTCTCAAATGGCTAATCTCTCATTGTTGTTGGCTGCAATTTTAGCTCTTTCACTTTCACCTGTTATGGAAGCTACTACTCTCAAAGATTTCTGTGTGACAGATCCCAATAGCTTGGGCTGCAAGGATCCAAAACTTGTGGAGGCAAGTGACTTCTACTTTAGTGGTCTTCACATAGCAGGCAACACCACAAACCCTGCTGGTTCTAAAGTCACTCCAGTGTTTGCAAGTCAGTTACCAGGATTGAATACTCTAGACATTTCTATTGCTCGCATTGACTATGCACCTTGGGGAATCAACCCTCCTCACACACACCCTCGTGCCACCGAAATCTTAACCGTTCTTGATGGAAGCTTAGAAGTTGGATTCATCACTTCCAACCCGGAAAATCGCCACTTTAGGAAAGTTCTGCAAAAGGGTGATGTGTTTGTGTTTCCAGTAGGACTCATCCACTATCAGAGAAATGTTGGATATGGTAATGCTGTTGCCATTGCAGCTCTTAGCAGCCAGAATCCAGGAGTCATCACTATTGGTAATGCAGTGTTTGGGTCTACTCCTGGCATATCCAGTGACATTCTGGACAAGGCTTTCCAATTGGACAACCCTACCATCAGTTATCTGCAGTCCAAGTTCTAGACAATGTCACGAGATGAAGTTCAATTATTTGTTTGCCCTAGTTATTCATTGAGTGTGGATTTGGTTCCCTTTTCATTTGTAAGCTCTATCATTCGTTGGTTTTACTTATTTCCTTAAGTGTGTTACTATATGTATCATTTGATTAATTAATTTAATTTGCTTTTAAGATGTTTGGGTTGTTAACGATTACCTGGTCTTTTAATTTAGTAATTGTTCAATGATGCTGGAACTCAAGGGACTATTTGCAAATTTATGTATATGCAAAATGGGACTTAAATATGATCTTTTTGAGATTCATAAGTTTATATGCCTTTAGATATTTCGTCTTAAAAGACTTAAAAGAAAGAACACTCATGTGAGTACCTAAGAGTAATATAGAGAAGATTCCCTTAATATAAAAGGTGCAAAATCTTAAGAATTGATACAATAGAAATGTCTCATTTAGCGTAAAAACAATTTTGCGCCGAACCCGGTATTGATGCTAAATTTTGCGCATTAGTGTCTATCAAACCGGTTCAAGATGACAAAAAGCGTTTATTCTTAATTATGTTAGACTTAACGATAATGTCAACTTAGCTGAAGGTAAAATCATCGGCCACATTTGTGTTTGGCCAACATCCATTAGCGTCGGTTTCTGGCTGATGATGCTAGGCATCGGCGAAAATAGAATCAATTATGACTGATGCTAATGTGAAGTCGATGCGACCCATCTAATCGGACCACGACTTAGTATCAGAAGAACTGTGACTAAAGTTAATCTTTATAAACTCGATTAGACCCTAGCCCTTCTCACTTTCATTCTCTCGACCCTCTTAAACCTTGGCCCATAACACACTCGCATCCTTGCATGCCCAGCGTTACCATCGCCCATACCTTTTTCTGTCACCGCCCGACATCCACGCATAACCTCGCCGCCCGGCCTTGCCCTCCCTCGCGCCTTTGAAAATCCTCGAGCTTAGTTTCGCGCCCCCACACCTCCACCGCCCTAGCCCCACACTTTTGTTGCGCCTACACACTACCCCTAAAATAAGTGTATTCACATATGGGATTGATCAATTTTGAAGGGAAAATCAAACGATTAAATCTCATCTGTTTCACATAACATCTCTTATTTTTCTAACATATCACAAAACATCTCTAAATTAACTCTCTTTTATGTGAACTTCTTCTCAGCGTGAGAAGTTGAATGAACGTCTTGAATCGAACATATCTAATGGAAGGCCAATGCCAGAAAGAGAGTTGCAATTAACACTTCCTACCAAATCTTCATATGACCCGTCACTTGGAAAATTTCTAACATTGGCAGTTGAGAAAGTTCACAAACTTGTTTCTTTATCATTAAGATCACATCGCATCATATATGCTACATCTATCATTTTTCAATCTGATGTCTCATTATTTATTTGTGTCATGTGTATGGAGAAGCTCTCTACATGTATCCAACGTGTGGATGAACGTCAATGGCACCCAATTTCAATTTCCCGTGGGGGCAATTTTTTCGCATATTTTCTTTGCTGATGATGTGCTTCTCTACAGCCAGGCTCGGCAGAGAAGTGCATCAGATCATGTGATGAAATCATCAAATAATTCTTGGTGGTGTACGTAATGTCTCAAATTATGTAAAATTATAAGATATATATTACATTAATAAGAATAAGAAAACACATTTGTGTATGTTGTTCATATATATACATGGATTGGATATTGAAAATGATACTTGAACATCTCAAAATCATGAAATCATGTATAGCTTCAGACATAGTACTATTTAGAATGGTGTTTAACTGCCGCAAAATTTAGAGGGGATAAAAACCGCCGCCAAATAATATGCACAAAGGGAGCTACATGATTTCATATGTCTTTATATTAACTATATTAAGTAAGTATTCTCTTCTACTACACACTCATTTGAAAGGGAAAATAAGGTGAAAGAGTTAATCTCACCATAATGTAATTGTTGCATGTTCAAGCAAAATACCTATAATACACAATAAAAAAAAAGTACACAATTAACACGTTGTCTGTTTCAGCTAAAAACCTAGAAAGATTAATCAAGTTTATTTAATGAATGACTAGCCAAATGGTGGTCACACTATCGGCCGGCACAACAGTAACCAACAAATTAAACCTTTATACGCGCCACCATGAGCAAACACTATTATTCTTACCACTTCAAATTGAAATTAAGATGACCATTTCATTTCTTAGGACGGCACAGTATTTGTGGGTTCACATCTTCTGTAAGTAGATTGGTTTATAAATACACCTTCATGCAATGCCATATTCATCCACACCAATACTACAACAAGCATTGCAATTACATATTCCTATATCCCAAAATCCACTAGAGCTTTTTGTGTTACTAGTTACTACTCTCAAATGGCTAATCTCTCATTGTTGCTGGCTGCAATTTTAGCTCTTTCACTTTCACCTGTTATGGAAGCTACTACTCTCAAAGATTTCTGTGTGACAGATCCAAATAGCTTGGGCTGCAAGGATCCAAAACTTGTGGAGGCAAATGACTTCTACTTTAGTGGTCTTCACATAGCAGGCAACACCACAAACCCTGCTGGCTCTAAAGTGACTCCAGTGTTTGCAACTCAGTTACCAGGATTGAACACTCTAGACATTTCCATTGCTCGCATTGACTATGCACCTTGGGGAATTAACCCTCCTCACACACACCCTCGCGCCACCGAAATCTTAACTGTTCTTGATGGAAGCTTAGAAGTTGGATTCATCACTTCCAACCCGGAAAATCGTCACTTCAGGAAAGTTCTGCAAAAGGGTGATGTGTTTGTGTTTCCAATAGGACTCATTCACTATCAGAGAAATGTGGGATCCGGTAATGCTGTTGCCATTGCAGCTCTTAGCAGCCAGAATCCAGGAGTCATCACTATTGGTAATGCAGTGTTTGGGTCTACTCCTGACATATCCAGTGACATTCTGGTGAAGGCTTTCCAATTGGACAACCCTACCATCAGTTATCTGCAGTCCAAGTTCTAGACAATATCACGAGATGAAGTTCAATTATTTGTTTGCCCTAGTTATTCATTGAGTGTGGTTTTGGTTCCCTTTTCATTTGTAAGCTCTATCATTCGTTGGTTTTACTTATTTCCTTTCAGTGTGTTACTATATGTATCATTTGATTAATTTAATTGGCTTCTAAGTTGGGTTGTTAACACTTGGTCTTTTAATTTAGTAAATATTGTTCAATGATACTAGAACTCGAGGGAGTATTTACAAATTTATGTATTAGCAAAATGGGATACAGATATGACCTTTTTGAGATTCATAGGTTTATATGCCTTTAGATCTTTCATCTTAAAAGTCTTAAAAGTAAGAAATCTCAAATGAGTACTTAAGAGTAATAGAGAAGATTCACTTAATATATAAAAGGTGCAAAAAAACCTACAGAAGTAAAGACAAAGAATTGTTTGATTTAGTGTAAAAATTATACGTAAATTCCGGTATTAATGCTAAATTTTGCGATTAATGTCTATCAAATCAACACAAGCCGATTAAAAGCGTATTTTTAATTCTATTTAACTTAAAGATAATGTCAACTTAGTCGGAGATAAGATCATTGGCCACATGAACATTTTACGTTTGGTCCCCATCTATTAGCGTTGATTTCTGGCCGACACTAAGGGCATATGTTAAATTAGTGTCAGTTGTGATTGACACTAATGTTAAGTACATCTGACAAATCTAATTGGTGCACGACTTACCGTCGACTGAACTGCCACTAAAGTTTGTCTTTAGAAACTCGATCAAATCATAACCCTCTCACCTCCATTCTCCGACCCTCTCAAATCCCAACCTTAACCACGCTTGCATCCTTGCATGCCCAACGCTGCCATCGCCCCTGCCTCTGCATTCGCTCGCCATTGCGGCGCCCCGCATCCTCGCACAACCTCGTTGCGCCATCCTTGCCCGCTGTTGCACCTTCGGAGATCCCCGAGCTTAAAATCACGCCCCACACCTCCACCACCCTAGCCCCACCTTGTCCACCCCTACATCCATCGCACATGCACTACCCCTAAAATAAGAGTACTCTCATATTAGATTGAACAACTAAAAAATCATCTCATTAAATCTTATCGGGTTTTTGTTTATCATCCAATAGATTTGCCTTTAAATTTAAACCCAATCCGATATACTACAAAATTTGGGTTGAATTGGATTTATTGATTTTAGTTTAGTATTTTTTTCATTTGAGAAGATTGTATATATAATATATTTATAATTTAGGTGACCCCTAATATGCACCACTTTTAGAGTGGTGTAATTTTACACCACTTTTTTTAACCGACTATAACAGGTCACCACATTATTATTAAATAAATTTAATATATAACAAATTTTTAATGATACTTTTTTAAAAAAAAATCAATGTATTAACCTACTATTACCTATCAAAATAAGTGGTGTAAAATTGCACCACTCTAAAAGTGGTGCATATTAGGAACCCTATAATTTAAAAAAAAAAATGACATCAGTATGATTTGACTTTAAGGTTTGACTCAGTGTTTGTCAGCTCGAAAATGAAGTAAGCGCCACCGTGAACAAGCCTTTGCCCTCCCTCCGTCGAAGCTTCCCAAGCAGTTGCTGGGGGAGAGTGTGATTGCCCCGCATGAGGTAAGGAACACTTTTGGACTCAGGAAATTGCAGGATCATTGTCAAATTCTAATTCTGGTGGTTTCATCAAAATTGAAACTGATTCACCTTTAAAGTTTCAACTCAAATTTGTTTTGCATATTCCAGAAAACCACTCTGGTGCTTCTTTCTCCCCTCAACTTCCAAATCTTTTCCTTTCTTTCTTCTGCCTTTTATTTAAGTTGTGAAAAAGTTTATCAGAGTTTGGACGGGAAGAAACAATAAAAAATCTGATTCAATCACTTGTATTTCTGGTCTGCATACTCAATCATCATGGTATTTGTGAGCATATGATTGTGCTATTATTTTAATTTGGAGCTTGTATGATTCATGGATTTAGTACTGCTTCCTTGGACTGTCAGGTTGCTGAGCCACAAGTTAATAGACTCTGCATGGAGGCTGAAGAATTCATCAATATGGGAAAGTGGTTGGAGCTAGCTTAATTGATCCATTACTTGAAGTCTGAGGTATACTTGGCCTTGGTAAATAAGTATTGCATTCCTCTTGTATGATAGTCTCATGTTTTTTCCAATTCCATTGATGAAAAGCTGGGTCCTGTATGGTGTGTGTGTGCTATACGATCATTTGATGTTAGCTGAAATTTCTTTTTCAATTTTGCTACGTTTGTTGATTAAGGTACTGTTTACATCTGATATTGCATTGCATTCTTATAGGGTACATATAAATGTTTTTTTTTTATTCATGCAAATATAATATATATGTTATGTTTTGTGATACAGCATCACAAAGACATAATTTGAGGCAGTGACATACACCACCAAGAATTATTTGATGATTTCATCATAATCATCATTAGACATAAAAATAAAAATTGATCACTTGACACACTTCTGTCACCTTCCTGATAAACAATGAAATTATCTCCTGCAGACAACTCCTTGTCCATCAATTCCACTCACGCAGTTCATCGCAGGCATCTCCAAAGTCACAACCTCATCATTGTTGGATCCAACAAAGCGAGCAACAGAACAGTCAGGGGTGAACAAGCTGGTAGTTTGAAACTCTTTCCCTGCACCACCCATCACAGGCATTTTCGCTCCAACATTCACACGGCTCACATAATCAGGCTTGTATGTTTGTCCCAACACACCACTCACTTCACTGCTCAAAGAGAAGAACCTGAACCCAACATCAAGGTGAGCAAAACAGTCCTCTTCAGTAATCCCATATCTGTGAATCCTCGACTCCTCTTCAGTTATAGGGATAACCTTCGATGTCATCCTGAACTTTCCTTCAACCTCAACAACAATGCTGTTTGTGTCAGCATCTCTGTGAATGGACACGCCGGAGGATTTCCACATGGCGCCTTCTGATTTGTGGAGGGTGATGGGCTCACCGTCGAAGGAGAGGGCGAGGCGGTCGTTGGAGTCTTCCCATGTGGCGGTTTTCTCAGCACCGACAAAGAGTTGGTGGTGGTCGAAGAGGATAGCGATGGATTGGACCCAGGTGAAGTCCCTCTTCATGTTGTGGTTTCTTCTGCCGATGAAGTGTGCGTTTATGTGGAGGTTTGGGTCGGATACCAGGCAGAAGTTGCTGTCTTTCTTGCCGTGGAAGTAAAATGTGATTCCATCACCACCGATGAAACGAGGGTCTTGGCAAACAGCTCCTGGTCTGTCACAATCTGTGATTGATATAAACATGCATTCAATATAAAATCACTTATTTACTATATGCTACTTATGTCTTAAAATTAATTTACATAGAACCTTTTTAACTTATGAACCAGATTTGTTTTTTAATTCACGCTAGACAAAGCCTAAAAATATTGGTGCTGAGTGTTTAGTGTTAGAGTTTAATGCAGATATTAATAAGGAGAGGGAAATGTATATATATTAGCAATTTAAAGGCTTACGGCAAACTGGTTTGCAAGTGTTGCAATCAACCTCACAGGGACCAGGGCATGCAGCAGGGCAAACATGTTCCGTGTTGTAACATCTTGGGAATTTTTTGTTCTTGCATTTTGCTTTCTCTTTCGGAATACAAACAGGTTTGCAGGTGGCACAATTCACTTTACATCTACCAGGGCAAGATGCAGGGCACTCTTGTGGCAAATTATAGCAATACTTGTACTTCTTTATGTTGCAGGTTGCATACCCATATTTGTAATTATAGGGTTCTCCAGCAGGAGGAGCAGCTGCTATGCCTGCCACCATCGCCAGAAGGATTGGCAACAACACTTGAAGGATTGTCATTGCCATTGAAGCTATTGTTTCTCTGTTCTCAGAATTCAAATATATAGCTATATATGAGTTCTTGGTTTGATGAGTGATATAATATCATGCCAGGAGCATTGCCTTTTATAGGCATGTAGGGAATCTAAGAGTCTATAAACGTGGCTACAATTCTCGATTTTTTGTTTGTGTCTTCTTTTCTTCTTAGTGACATTATCTTTTAATAATATGGTTCCTTCAGAAATTACAATTAATTGAAGTCACTTTAATTTCGTTTTGGACGCATAATGCCTATATGGATGATATATAATAAGCTTTGAGGTTTGCTTCTGTCACTTATAATTAAAGTCATCATGGAGTCAATGATGCATAATGCATTTGATATTCCAAATTTAGCTTTAGGTAGATGACATGCCACTTGAATATGAAGTAAAGGGATACATTGTAGCACCCAGAAAAGAAGGGATGTGCCTTTTATAAGTTTTTTTTCCTGGGTCAAACTTTTTTTAGTTCATATAACTATTTTAGTATATTTGTACTACAATCGGTACACATAATATTAGTATATCTGTTTTGTGCATGTTTCTTTCCTTAATTTGTGCATATTTATATTGTTGATAGACAAACTTTGTTTAAGTGTAGATTGTGTGAAGGAACCAATTATTTTAAACGCTTAAGTTGTTGGTTAATTGATTATTTGACATGGTATTAAAGCATCTATGATCAAACGGCCTAGAGTTCGATCTTTCCCACCTTCAATTCTTCTAATAAAAAGTGAGCCATAAAATGTTGAATAGATTCGCGGAGGTTTAAACCACCCCCCAGTGAAACACAACAGCGGATTAAACCGCTAAAATAGTTCAGAAAATAGGCACTGAAAAATAGCAGCGGTTCAAACCGCCGCAAAATCATGCAGAAAATCATTTGTGAAACTAACTACCCAGTAGAGCTTTTATAGTTGCAAATACAAACAGGTCCCTCAAGAAGAAAACTCTGGTGGTACCTATATATTGATGTTATTTTGGATTCATAAATGTTGTTATGCAGAGAAAAGTAGGAAGAGGTGCTGAACTTTATATCAAGTTTCTCAAGAGATGAATAAGTAAAATTGGTAAAGGAGATGAAGGTAAAATAGTATACTGATTGAAACTAACATTCAGTTTTCAGCAGAAACACTACAATTTAAAGTTACAAGATAAAAGATGGTCGTTGCCTTGTTGGATAGGCTCTCCATGATGCCTATGTCCTGTCTTCACTATTTGGTCAAATGCTAAACTATAGACGCACCCTTGCAATGCTAATCTACTAATCTTGGTGGCTAGATTCGTTCTGTAATTTTTCATTGAGGCTCTCATGGTTGCATTAAAGAAGTGTTGCTGATTGACTAATTGCTGCACTACTGTAATCAATTTTCTTGACTAGCATCTTGAGTGACTGTAATGGATATGAGAATGATTACGGACTCATGTTATGACTATGTGAGCTGAGGAATAGTCTCTACTCTCTAGTGTGGATTCCTTAACTCGTACTTCCATCCATCCTTAGCTTGAGATTGTAGAGGCATTGTAGAGATTGAAGTCGTAGGTCTCTTCTTTGTAGCCATTGTAAGGATATACATGTATATATGAACTAATTCTTAAATAGATTTGGAGTTGTCTCTTGAGTATGTGCAAATCTGAATTTGGGATGTGTTTGGTCCAAAGAGTTTAACATTTTTGGATTAGATGATGCGTTGCAGCTTAAATCGAAGTGTTATTATAGAGAAGATGGTTTCGCCTTCGGTAACAATAGTACAATACAAACAGGTCTCTCAAGTGCTTCTGTGTATCTCTTAAACTTTTTCTCTCCTTCACATTCCAATCTCTGAAGAATTGCTCAATTAGAAGACCAAGTATTCGTTAACACAACAAACCTTTAGCAGCAAATTAAATTAATCAAATGATACATATTAACACCAAGGAAGTACTTAACAAGGAAAACCAAACTAAAAATTAAAGCAGCATACAAAATGGAAAAAGGTATCGAAATAACCACACTCAATCAACACAGCAAAATGAATAACTAGAGCAAACAATTAACTGAACTTCATCTCTTGACTCTTGTCTAGAACTTGGACTGCAGATAACTGATGACAGTGTTGTCCAATTGGAAAGCCTTGGCGAGAATGTCACTGGATATGTCAGGTGTTGCCCCAAACACTGCGTTACCAATGGTGATAACTCCTGGGTTCTGGCTGCTAAGAGCTGCAATGGCAACAGCATTACCATATCCCACATTTCTCTGATAGTGGACAAGTCCTATTGGAAACACAAACACATCACCCTTTTGCAGAACTTTCCGGAAGTGGCGGTTTTCCGGGTTAGAAGTGATGAATCCAACTTCTAAGCTTCCATCAAGAACAGTGAGGACTTCGGTGGCGCGAGGGTGTGTGTGAGGAGGGTTAATTCCCCATGGTGCATAGTCAACGCGAGCAATAGAAATGTCTAGAGTGTTCAATCCTGGTAACTGAGTTGCAAACACTGGAGTTACTTTAGAACCAGCAGGGTTTGTGGTGTTGCCTGCTATGTGAAGACCGCTAAAGTAGAAGTCATTTGCCTCCACAAGTTTTGGATCCTTGCAGCCCAAGCTATTTGGATCTGTCACACAGAAATCTTTGAGAATAGTAGCTTCTATGACAGATGAAAGTGAAAGAGCTAAAATTGCAACCAGCAACAATGAGAGATTGGCCATTTGAGAGTAGTAACACAAAAAGCTCTAGTAGATTTTGGGATATAGGAATATGTAATTGCAATGCTTGTTGTAGTATTGGTGTGGATGAATATGGCATTGCATGAAGGTGTATTTATAAACCAATGTTACCACTTACCAACAGAAGATGTGAACAACAAATATGCTGAAATGGTCATCTGAATTTCAATTTGAAGTGGTAAGAATAATAATGTTCAGCAGTTATGGGTTTTTGCTCATGCTGGTGGCGTGTATAGAGTGTTTTGTTTCTATGGATGGTGCCGGGCGGACAGTGTTCATTGCCGCCATTCTGATAGTTATTCACCAAAGAATCTTGTGAAGCAGTCAACTCTGCCATTTGTCCAGATATTCAGAAATAAATGTGAGTGCCCAATAGAATAAGGGTAGTTTGGATTTAAATGGACGACATTGTCTATTTTGGATAGTAGTTAATGTACACATTCAACTATTCAAGGGAATACACTCATTATTATATGTATGGTCTGTAAATAATAGAATTTCTGCATAAAAAAATACAATGTTATTCAATCTTTGCATCCCATACTATTATTGGTAAGTTGAAGACCCAATATTATCGTAAGTAAATACTGAATTAGAAATATATTCAATGCCTTCTGATTGATCATACTTAGATACATGATCATATGTCATGTTTTTTATATGGTTTTAGACACTAATACAACACATTATATTTCAGGTATTTTATCTCAAATTGTTTTTGGGAAAAAAAAAACTTCAATAACAAAGATTAAACTGATGCTTGTTAATTTTCAAAGCAACATTAGTAATTATCATCAACAATAATTATCAACAACAGTTCTTCACTTTAATATTATTACACTAGTCAGTAAATACACATCACTACAACCTAGACCATGTTTACTTTTGATATTTTTTAGTATACAATTTTAGAGTAAAGGGAATGAGACTTTATCTTACTTCATTCTAGTAATCCTTCAGATTTGTTCTGCTTTCATAGGTATTTAATTGTTTACTAAAAGCTTATGTACAGTATGAATATAAAATAAACTAATTCAAAAACAAATATATTATTACTCTGCCCAGCGCTAGCTGGAAGCTTTATTTCCTTCTAAGACCCCCCTTAAACTTGTTTTTTCACAATGTTGTTTTCATTTGCCAGCTTGGCAAACCGAGAACACGATGAGGAGCTTGAGTCTTAAATCAATTCAAAGAGAATTAAGTATAATCAAGAGCATAAGCATTTGAATGAATCAAATGATAGATATTTTGGCTTTAATGTACTATTATGAATGTAAATATTTGACCATTATTAACATGCAAGACTCTCAAGAGTCAAGAGCATAAGCATTGTAAACAAAACCCAGCTTATACAATGACAGTAATCAATACATAAGCTTACACATTAACATGAACTCTGACAAATCAACTCTGACAAATCAACTCTGACAAAACATAAAGGTACCTTAAGCAGCAAACTCTACTCTTAAGTTTAAAGGCAGGGAAGTACAATCAACATATCATGAGAGAGAGAGAGAGAGAGAGGAAGAAGAAAAAATACAAGATCATTGACTTAGATGTATACAATCATTTAACCATTACAAACCTCCAAGACTTAATCTCAAGAACAGAAGCATTGTCAACAAAATTCAGTTCCAACAGTGACAACAATCAATAGATGCATACACATGAACAAGTCAATACAATTTGACTGCTCCAAATTTAAACATATGCCACTCACTAAAAGCCAACCATATTCATATTTTGACACAATTCTGACAAATTATAGAGATTCCTTAAGCATCAACTGGCTCCTCTTCTTCCTCCTCCTCATACTCATCCTCATCAGCAGTAGCGTCCTGGTATTGCTGGTACTCAGCAACAAGATCATTCATGTTACTCTCAGCCTCGGTGAACTCCATCTCATCCATTCCCTCTCCAGTGTACCAATGCAAGAAAGCCTTGCGCCTGAACATAGCTGTGAACTGCTCGCTAACTCTCCTGAACATCTCCTGGATTGAAGTTGAATTACCAATGAAAGTGGATGACATCTTAAGACCTTTAGGTGGGATATCACACACGCTGGACTTGACATTATTAGGTATCCACTCAACAAAGTATGAAGAGTTCTTGTTTTGCACATTGATCATCTGCTCATCTACCTCCTTTGTGCTCATCTTACCACGGAACATTGCTGAAGCAGTCAAATAACGACCATGGCGTGGATCAGCGGCACACATCATGTTCTTCGAATCCCACATCTGCTGAGTCAATTCAGGTACTGTCAAAGCACGGTACTGCTGGGATCCTCTTGATGTCAAAGGTGCAAACCCAACCATAAAGAAATGGAGACGAGGGAATGGGATGAGATTGACAGCAAGCTTTCGTAGATCAGAGTTCAGTTGGCCAGGGAAACGTAGACAACAAGTAACCCCACTCATGGTGGCAGAAATAAGGTGATTAAGGTCACCAACTGTAATAAAAACAAGAAAAAGAAAAGTGAACTCCCAACTAAATTGAGGAATAAAGCAAAATACAATTGTATCAGAGAAAGCGACTGAAAAACAAATCAATGGCAGAAGTTAAATAGCAATAACCACCAGCTATGAGTAAGACACAAGACCTAAATCCACTTGAAACACCTCCATGGTCCCACCAATACAATGATACTTAATCAGTTAATCCCAATTCAAGTTGTGAATTGAGAGAAAAACCAGAACAATATGCCAATTATTACTTAACATTAACTGCTCATCTGTAGCAAACAAGTACACCAGAACAGCCAGAGTATTACAGAAAATGCATATGCAGCAGCAGCAGCAGGCAGCAGCAATAACAACAACAAACAAAACTGGTGATAACAATTAACTGCATTGCAACAGTAACAATAATAAACCCTTTTTTCACAATACATGGATCAAATTACACCAGAGTATCTTATTATGAATTATATCTAATCATAATATACTTAGATCTAAGTCCTTCTTAATAGACTGATCTTTATTTTTTCTTCATCTCTCTCTGCCTCTAACTATTAGATTACCCTCCACAATCTGGTTTTATCCATGCTTAAATCACCTAAAGCAACATTCTAACATCTTTTACATAGTACGTGCTGCCCCAAATTACTCTTTAACATGTTAATTCCTAATTCTACCATGTCTAGCATGTCCAATCGCCTACAACATCAAATTTATGTTCCTCAAAAACCATAACAATTTCCTGTGGACACTTTACACCTAAACATGCATCGAGTCTCATACATAATAACATAAACACCATTGAACAAACTAAGATTCAAACAAGAAACGAAAAACTTACATGTCGGTGTAGCGAGCTTCAAAGTCCTGAAGCAAATGTCATAGAGAGCCTCATTATCCAACACCATGCACTCATCCGCATTCTCCACAAGCTGGTGCACTGAAAGCGTAGCATTATACGGCTCCACCACCGTGTCAGACACCTTCGGGGAAGGAAACACCGAAAACGTCAACATCATCCGATCCGGATACTCCTCCCGGATCTTCGAGATAAGAAGCGTCCCCATGCCGGAGCCAGTTCCACCGCCCAAAGAATGGCACACCTGAAACCCTGTCAACACAACCAACCCGCTCAGAACACCACAAATCACAACGGAATAACCGAATCGTAACAAATCCAAACAGAAACAACGCAATCGATTGAAGTTAGTTAGTGAGTTAGTTATTCAGTTACCTTGCAAGCAATCGCAATTCTCAGCCTCCTTACGAACAACGTCGAGAACGGAATCGATGAGTTCAGCGCCTTCGGTGTAATGACCTTTCGCCCAATTGTTACCGGCGCCGGATTGACCGAAGACGAAGTTATCAGGGCGGAAGATCTGGCCAAACGGACCGGATCTGACGGAGTCCATGGTGCCGGGCTCCAGATCCATGAGGACAGCGCGTGGAACGTACCTTCCACCGGTGGCTTCGTTGTAGTAGACATTGATGCGTTCGAGTTGAAGCTCAGCATCGCCGTTGTACTTGCCGGAGTGGTCGATCCCGTGCTCGTCGCAGATGACTTCCCAGAATTTTGCGCCGATCTGGTTCCCGCACTGGCCTCCTTGGATGTGCAGGATTTCTCTCATTTTCTCGGGAAAATTGGTTTGGGGAGGAAAATGGAAATTAGGGTTTTGATTTGGGGATGGTGATGAATGAGGAGGTTTCAGAGGGAAGGAACGGGTATAATGGTGTGGTGTGGAGAATTTGAAGGGCGGGATTTTTTGTGTAATTATGTGAGGGTTGTGAGGGTATTTTGGGAAGAGGGGTGGTTTTTGAATGATTTGATCTTTGTGATGAGCTGGGTTCTCTTACACAACCCATCCCCGTTGGGCTTTCCCTTTTATTTCAGTTTTGTTTCATGTGAGGTGATGTTTCTCTTTCCTTCTTTGCTTTCGTATCTACACGACCGATAATCATGAGATTAATCTCCCGAATCGGAAATTACATTAAGTGATAAATTACTCTCCATACACATTACTGATGGTTTGAACATTAAATTAAATATTTAAGAAGTTTAGCTATCTACTAACTGTATTGTACATTGTCGGTAATTCTATCGTCTTATGTTAAGATAACAATCATTATTATGTATTCACATTTTTAAGTATTAGTATAGTAATGATTATATTCATTCCTGAAAATCAAAAAAAAAAAATTATATTCATTTCTAAGATATTTTTACAATCGGTAGTCATGAGACTAAATCCTTCGAGGCTCTGAGATCATATTAAGTGGGTAGGTCTCTCACAATAAATGTTTCTTTATACACACCGCCCATGAATCGAATCATGTACTAGATGATTAAGGAGTCAAACTATCTACTATTGTGGCGGTTCATTTGCCAAATTTAGCTGATGTTTTAGTATAATTTATGCTATGCTGAATGCTAAGAATTGTTATAGAAGGAAAAAACATAATGGTAACTGGACCCCAAGAGTTTGAAAATAATTTTGATAAAATATTTGGAATGAAATATTAAGAAGGCATTGTTGTTGATTGGAAAGAGGTGGGCCGGCCGAATAGATAGGCTAGTCCCATATCCAGCTGATGATAATTGTATTTTTTTTCATTTGGTGATGTGATCTCTTACTCTTGAATGGACCGATCCAATTACTCTCATAATTATGTTTAAGAGTGTATAATTTATTGACCAAAAAAAAAAAGAGTGTATAATTTGATTTAGCCTAAATATGATCTTGTTCTCTCCAAAGTGCAGGGGTCTCACTTAGTTACACTCACAAAGTCTAGCTCTTAGAGTTAGTGTTACTGTGTTAGAGTGAAGATAATTGTTTTTGTTTCCTCTCCTCTTCCTATAGGTCTTCCATTCATATTTTATATTGTATCTCTAATTAATTGGTTTTATCTAGTATTCTGTAAGATTGGTTAACTCTCACCACAAATTGTGTGTGAGGTAGACAATATTATTTATAATAATAAAGGTACAGAATATGCTAAGAATATTCTGAGGCATATTACAAAATAAAGTAAATAATAAATAAAGAGAATATCCTATAGGATATTATGCCTAGTTATCTCTAACACTCCCCCTCAAGCTTAGCGTTGGATTGAGACCAACTCGAAGCTTGGATCTAAAAAGTTCAAACAATGGACGAGGCAACGCCTTAGTGAAAATATCAGCAAGCTGGAGAGAAGTAGGCACATGGCGAACATCTAATCGACCAGAAGCAACCAGCTCACGAACAAAGTGACAGTCCAAGTCAATGTGTTTGGCATGCTTATGAGCAACAGGATTCTGAGCCATAAACAAAGCGCTTTGGTTGTCACTGAGAAGAAGAGGAGTCGTCGATAACCTAACACGAAGCTCATGAAGAAGATTAAGCAACCAAACTAGCTCAGAAGCAGTATTAGCCATAGCTCGATACTCAGATTCACAACTAGAGCGAGCAACAGTAGGCTGTTTCTTGGCACTCCAAGACAACAGATTATCACCAAGAAAAATGGCGTAGCCATAAGTAGAGCGGCGAGTGTCCGTGCATCGAGCCCAATCAGCATCACTATAACCAATAATAGCGGGGGAAGAGGTACGACGAAAAGTAAGACCGAAATGTTGTGTGCCACAGACATAACGAAGAATTCGTTTGACAGCCTGAAAATGATCCACAGTCGGAGCCTGTAGGAACTGACTCACAGTATTAACAGCATATGATAAGTCAGGACGAGTAATGGTCAAATACTGCAAGGCCCCAACCAAAGAGCGGTAGTGCGTAGGATCTGAGTAAGCATCACCAGAGCTGACAAGATGAGAACCAGCAGCCAAGGGTGTCGAAACATGACTGGCCTCAAGCATCATAGCACGGGAAAGTAAATCATGAGCATATTTAGCCTGTCCCAAGAACAAGCCATCAGCAGTATAAGTGATCTCAAGACCAAGGAAGTAGCCAAGCTTACCCAAATATTTAATGGCGAACTCAGCATTGAGACGGGCAATAAACTGAGTCAAAAGAGAGGTATCACTACCAGTAAGAATGATGTCATCCACATACACAAGAAGATAGAGAGTGATACGTCCTTTATAGAAGAAGAACAAGGATGGATCAGCCCGACTGCACATAAAACCATTGCTCGTGAGAAACGAGCTCAAGCGCTGAAACCAAGCACGAGGCGCTTGTTTGAGGCCGTAGAGGGCTTTGTTCAAACGACACACATGAGTCGGAAAACGAGGATCAACAAACCCAGGAGGTTGTTGCATATAAACAGTTTCAGTTAGATGACCATGGAGGAAAGCATTTTGACATCCAACTGATGAAGCTGCCAATTATTAAGCACGACAAGAGATAAAATAAGGCGTACAGTAGTAGCTTTGACAACAGGACTGAAAGTAAGAGAGTAATCAAAACCCGGAATCTGCGTGAAACCCTGAGCTACCAAACGCGCTTTTAAGCGCTCAACAGTGTCGTCACTTTTGAATTTAGTGCGAAAAACCCATTTACTGCCAACAACATTTGTAGTGGAAGGACGAGGAACCAAAGTCCAAGTGCAATTCCTATGAAGAGCAGAAAGTTCATCCTCCATGGCTGCCAACCAGTGAGGATGTTTCATAGCAGATTTGAATCCCTTAGGCTCGGTGACAGTATGCAAAGCAGTGAGAAGTCCAGTAGGCTGAGCATGAACCAATGCATAACGGGGATTCGGCCGAAAAATACCATTCTGAGATCGAGTCTGCGGGCGAGGAACAATAGGGGCAAGGGGTATTGTAGCCTCAGCAGGAGAAATAGCCGGCGGCGAAGCAGGCGTAGCCGGAGCCACAACAGTAGGAGTGGCCGGCGGTGATGGGGAAGCAGGAGCCGGCGAAGGTGGTGCATCAGCAGGAAGAACCGGCGGAGCTAGTAGGGCATCTGAGTCATCACAAGATGGACAAGGTAGAGAACCAGTAGGTGGTGAACTCTCCGGAATGATAGGGAGAACAGGTTGCAGAGATGTAGGAGATCCTGCAACTGGTTCATAAAATGTAGAAACTACCAAGTCCTTGTGTGAAGAGTGGGAACCTGCAAAAGGGAAGCACAATTCATCAAATTGAGTATGACGGGACACATAAGTCCGAGAAGTAGCCGGATCAAAGCATTTGAATCCCTTGTGGTGACCGCTGTATCCCAAAAATATGCAAGGAGTACTTCGAGGGCTAAACTTATTTTTCATGTAGGGACGCAAGCATGGAAACACTCGACATCCAAAAGGATGAAAATTAGCATAAGTAGGCGCAACCTGAAACAGGAGCTGAAATGGAATCTGATTAGAAAGGACCTTAGAAGGGACACGATTAATAATATATATTGCAGTACTGAAAGCCTCAACCCAATAGCTAGTAGGGACATGCGAGTGATACAACATAGCAAGACCGAGCTCAAGAACATGTCTATGTTTCCGTTCAGCCCGACCATTCTGTGCCTGAGTATGAGGGCATGAAAATCGATGAAGCACACCAGAAGAAGCAAATAAATCCTGGACTTTGTTATTAGTGAACTCGGTGCCATTATCACTTTGAAAAATTTTGATCGACTGGGAGAATTGGTTTTCCACAAATGCTTTGAATCGAACAAGGACATCATAAAGATCAGACTTGCGCTTCAATGGATAAAACCAAGTAAACCGGGAAAAGTCATCCACAAAAATAACAAAGTAAGAAAAACCATCAACAGAAGCAACGGGAGACGGTCCCCACAAATCACAATGAATGAGGTCTAAAACTGCAGAAGCGCGTTTATGATTATCATGGTAGACTAAACGCTTACTCTTAGCCATCTGACAGGAAGTACAGCAGATAGGCTTAGGCAAAATAGAGGAAACACTGAAACAACCAATTTTATGCAAGTGTTGAATAATGTCAAAATTAACATGCCCTAACCGTGAGTGCCACAACTCAAAGGAGGCACGAGGTAATGGAGAACTAGTAGTAAGCAGAGCATGCGATCCTTGGTCAAGCACATAAAGCCCTTTATCACATCGACCCTTTCCCATAACGACACCTGTCTGTCGGTTCTGAATAACAAAGGAATCATCCAAAAAAATAGCTCGAGCATTATGATCACGGGTCAATTTGCTAACAGAGACAAGATTGTTGGTTAGCCGAGGCACAACCAAGACATTAGATAAAGGAACAGAGTCTGAAACAGAACGGGAACCAATATGAGAAATATGTAAACCAGCTCCATTACCAACAAGAACACGATCATGACCAGAGTAAGCATGAGAATCTGTCAGCTGAGATAGAGAATGAGTCATATGTGAGGTAGCACCTGTATCCATATACCATTCGGAACGGTTGGAGTTGTCCAACGAACAACCTGCAGCAAATGACTGTGCCAAACTGGCAGACTCAGAAAGACGATTCCAGCGAACCGGACATTTATCAGCATAATGACCCTGCTCACGACAAATTTGACAACGAGGAGTATAAGAGCCACGACTACCAGAGCAACCATTGTTGCGACGCTGAAGAGAGCCACCACTAGAATTACCATGGTGGCCTCCATTGGAAGACTGATATCCAGAAGAACGGGTCTGAGTGCTCGCATTGAAGGCAGCAGGAAGAGGGGTCATGGATTCCTCAAGAGAGTCCTGAAAAATAGCATGGCTCTCGACCTTACAAAGAATGTTAGAAAAGAGAGGTAAAGGTACCTGATCAAGTTGACCTGTGGAAAAAGTCGCATAGGAGGGGCCAAGACCTCGAAGAAACCAGTGAACTTTGTCATCATTAGCCACAGGAGCACCAATAGCTGCTAGCTGATCACAAATGGTGCGAAATTTGCTCCCATACTGAGAAACAGAAAGGGAACCACGACGCGTGAGGAGAAGCTCATCACGAAGACGTAGTTCACGAGCTTTACTTCGTGAAGCATAAGCAGAGTGGAGAGCAATCCAAACATCACGAGCAGTGACTGCACTAAGAGTCTCAGATAAGGCCTCCTCGGTCAGAGAGGAAAGAATGAGACTGTTAACATTGCGATCACGAGCCTGCCACTGAGCAAAAGCAGGATTTGGAATAGGAACACCATGGCGCAAACCTGGAGAAAGGATTTGTGACACAAACTCCGCCGGTGGATCAACTGTAGTATCAACAATGTCAAATAAGTTCTGATTCTGAAGAAGAGCACTAACTTGTTTACGCCAGAGAAGAAAATTATCAGGTTTGAGCTTCACTGTGATCATATGCACCATGGTTGAAAACGACAGAGACGAAGGAGTAGCATCAGAAGCCATATGAAAAAAGCAACTGGTTAGAAAAGTCAATTAGCCGGGTAAATATCAATTCTGCCAAAAAGATTAATTCAACTTTGACTCAAAAGTATCCTTAGTCAAAGATCAATGGTGCTGCAAAAGAAAATCAAAACTGACGAAAATCCCAAAAACAAAAGTAATATACTCCCTCCGTCCCTAATTATAAGCTAAAGTTGTAAAAATCACACTTATTAAGAAAGCCTTAATTGATGCATTGGTTTTAAAAAAAATGTAGAACTTTCTATGTTTACCCCTATTTATGATAACACTTTTTCATCATTGTACTACTAATGATGGTGCTCCACTACCAATAAATGCAAGGGTGAATATGGAAAGAAATATTAACTTTTGCAATGTTAGTTTATATTTAGTGACACAAAAAAAGTCTCAATGTTAGCTTATAATTAGGGACGGAGGGAGTAATAATAATCTTGTAGTAGCACTTCAATATGGGAATGGCGACTACACAGGGAGCAAAAAGTGATGACGGCAAGGAGGATTCCAGTAGCAGACAAGTGTGCGGGTGCAGCAAGAGACTTTGTGGCGGCTGGCACAAAGTACGATGACAGAGGCACGCGGAAAATGAGAACGCAGCAATACGGAAGTCAATGGGACCGAAAAAATTCAACGGCTGCACAAGCACATAAGAATACACCGGCGGCACAAAAAATTAATGGCGGCAGCAACAATTAGATCAGAAAATGAAAGAGAGAAAGAACGGTGGCGGCACAAGGTTTGGAGGCTAGGATTTAGAACCTAAAACCTGATACCATGTAAGATTGGTTAACTCTCACCACAAATTGTGTGTGAGGTAGACAATATTATTTATAATAATAAAGGTACAGAATATGCTAAGAATATTCTGAGACATATTACAAAATAAAGTAAATATAAATAAAGAGAATATCATGCCTAGTTATCTCTAACATATTCATTACTATATTATTAGATAATCATTGCACAATGATTTAATCAGGTCATATGTCCCATATTATAAGTCACTTTTACCTAATTCTCTTAGATTAAGAAAAATAGTTCCTTTATCTTTCAAAAAAAAAAATTAAAAATAGTTAGTAGCAATAAATTTGTAGTTATTTTTAATAATTTTCTTGAATTGCCCTCATTAAAAATTCTCTTTCCTTATTAATATTCCACTATGTCTAGATGATAGTGGTCTAGGAAACAAAGAAAATTTTGAAAACCGGAAAAATTCGTTTAATGTTAAGCATTAAGCATAAGGGTAGATATGGAAAGAATTAATCAATGTTTCATATCGTGCGGTGGTGGTGTTTTGTGATCTACTTAGAATATACATAGGGGATGATTGCGATCTTTAAAATTCTTTTATGATTTGTCTCAGGATTATGCTGGAGGAGTGTGTCAGTGATATAAAACCTAATTGGAAGGTTATTATTAAAGGGGTTTTGAATTGTGTTGGTGAGAGTGTGAATTTGGTGTTAGGGGATTTGGATATTTGTTTTGATATCAAGATCCCTAATTTATCGTTTATGTACAATTTTTAGAATCTAATTGCATTCTTACTTATTTATGGGATGCAATCAAGGTTAAGGGGCTGCAATCTTGGGAGACCTAGTTTGGGAATAATGAGGAAGATGATGAGGAACCATCGCTTGAAAATGAGATTTACCACCTTCGTCTTATGTACAGTAAACTATTATACAAAATTGAAGAAGGTTTTCAGAACATTGAGGATGACTTGGATTAACGTGAAACAATGGATTGTGGAGTGGGTTCCTTACCTTACCATATTGAAGTATATATCTGAACTCTTTAAGCTAATAGATGGTGCTGAAGAGATGTTTAGGGAATTTTTTATACACAGATGGAGGCACATCTAATTATTTTGTACACAAAGAGAGGTGATGAGGGCCATGAGTGGATTCTGGAGCACAAAAGTGCGCTAAAATCCGTAGCTAGAAGGCCATTTGCAGTGATTTCATTTCCTAGTGAAGAGAATAGAGATGAGGAAATGCATGACATATTTATTGACAGGTCTAATCTACTAGCTGAATCTTCCCGTAAAATAGTGCATGAAAGGCCTGATGCTCTGGGATATGGTCTTTCTGTAAATTTTTTGCATGAGAAAGGGGCAGGAGAGGGTGTGGTTTATTTGGTGTGTCAAGAAATATTTAATCCTCTAAATGCTCTTTCCTGGCATGCCCAAATGACGACATAATATTTTTCCATAATCCTGGTGAGTTTAATCCCCAAATCTGAATATATAAGATTTTTCCCTAATCCTACTTCATGAATGACATGTGTAGTTATGGGCTTAAAGACAGTATAAAAATATGGAAAGAAGTGCTAGGCTGCACCTGATGGGCAGGGAACTTGGTGGTAAAAGTTATCAGTTGTCACCGGTACAAACGAACTTATTTTGAAAAAAAATGAAAAAATGTAACTCTTCATATGAATTGTGATGAAAGTATTTTTACATTGCACTTAACTTGTATCCAAACATATACTAGCAATTATATGATTGGAATTGTAAAAATCCATTTACTCTCATTAGAATGGTAAATCTTTCTTTCCAATATGATTAACTTGAAAGTAAAATTCTTGGTTTGTCCACGTCAAATAGAAAGCAATTATTTTACAAACACAGCAGCCTAAATATTTTAGTTGAGGTCAGGTATATTTGGTCTTAGGATATATACATACCAAACCCTCAATCTTAAATTGAGGAATCTTTCTAATTAGTATTTGTGCTATCTTCTCCAACCACTATCTGATTCTGATCATAATTAGTCTCTCATTTGTTTATTGAAGTTATGATTATTTAAATCTTCATTACTTTTGAGAATATTATATATGTTTGAGAATTCATAGATTTCATCTATTTAGTGACGTATTTGATAAAAGGAAGGTTAAAATACTTTTTGTTTGAAGTATAAGTTTCTCGTGTTGTTATTATTTTACCATAAGTTCATAAAATTTTGATACATTGCCTTTGTGTTGCTTCCTTTAAGTCAGTAACGAAATAGGGAGATTTATCACCAATTACCAAAATTAGCATGTTTCATATGGTATATATGCTTCTGTGAATCTATTATGTATGTACATTACTTTTTGGTAAGGGTAAGGTAACATGTTAGAGCATTGTTATATAATATAGAAGTTAATCTTTAATTTATTGACTAATTTAATGACAAAATTAATGCTTGTGCATGTGTATTCAACGTAAATACTACGATCCTCTTTAAAGAATGATGCAGTGGCTTCTTATCTGTTAATGTTTATAGGTTCCACGGTTAATGTGTGTTTGCCATGTTTATGGAATGGATCCACCACTAAAGTGGTGTGAAATGCAGTGGTAAGCATTAGTGAAAAAATTGAGGGTGTAGGCTTCTCGTACAGCCATGATTTGTTATGCTTGTTCTTGTATTTTTTTTAAAGAAAACTAAATTGTTGATTTTATTCATCGATATTTATAAACTCTACATTGTGTAACATGTATCATCATTATTAGCATTTGTCACTAAACCTGAGTTCTCATTTGTTAACATTAATGTCTATG
This sequence comes from Lotus japonicus, assembly GCF_012489685.1. Taxonomy (NCBI): domain Eukaryota; kingdom Viridiplantae; phylum Streptophyta; class Magnoliopsida; order Fabales; family Fabaceae; genus Lotus; species Lotus japonicus. Next base: position 58,321,677 of record NC_080046.1, on the reverse strand, counting down.
GTTCTTAGTTAGTCTTGAGTTTTGATGCGTTTTGATTTATATCTTGTATCATCAGATAGCTTATGCACATGAAGTTTAAGTTAATATTCATCTATCTGTCTACAACATCCAAAGTAAATCATCTGCACCTTGAGTATATCAACTTCTCTAGTTGTATTATCGCTTTAGCTTTGATGAATAAAGTGCAAGTGGGTATTGTTTTTTATCGTGTGTTTTTCAAGCAATTGGTTGTATATTATATTACTTTAGAAGATATACGAGATGCAGAACCTATCCTGTATAGAGGCTGCAAGCAAATATTAGAGATGGATGTTGATTTTGTTGATTCAGATGCATTAGAACTGACATTTCTTAGAGAGGTGGAGGAATTAGGACACATGAAAGTTATCGAACTTTTCCCTGGTGGGGAAAGACACGCAGTGAATAGTAAGAATATGGAGATGTTTGTTAATCTTCTTGTACATAATCAATTTGTAACATCCATATCTGAGCAGGTATCACATTTTACTAAGGATTTTGCTGATATTCTTTCCAACTCAAAGCCACATGACAAGAGTTCTTTCAAAGTTTAGACCTTGAAGATCTTAATCCTCAGATATCTTGGTTTTGGGAGGTATGTAGGATACTAGTCTTGTGGATTTGAGTTGGAAAGAATATCAGCAAAACCCTTAGTAAAATGCGATACCTGCTTAGATATGGATGTTACATATTGATTATATATAAGAAGATTAACAAACTTCTCTTTGTTCATACTATTCACCACAAGTCTTTCCCCACCAGGGAAAAGCTCAATAGCTTTCCTGTGTCCTAATTCCTCCACCTCCCTAAGAGATGTCCGTCCTAATGCATCTGAATCAACCAAATCAGCATTCATCTCTAATATTTGCTTGCAGCCTCTATACAGGTAAGGATCTGCATCCCGTATATCTGCTAAAGTAATACAATATCCTGTCAATTGCTTGAAAAACACACGATAAAAAACAATACCCACTTGCACCTTATTCATCAAATCTAAAGCAATAATATGACCGAAGAAGTTGAAGTACTCGAGGTGAATAGGATGTACACTGGATGCTGCAGACAAGTAGATGAGTAATAAGCTAAATTTTATGGTGCAGAAGTTATCTAATGATATGATAGAATATATACATCAAAAAGCATAAAGTCTCAAGACTAAGCAACCATAGTCCTTATTGTCAACAGATGAGAACTATGTTTTGGTGACAAAATGTAATGATCAAACTAGGGATGACAATGGGTCGGGTAGGGTGCGGGTTTTGCCAAACCCAAACCCAAACCCGAAATCAAAAACCCACACCCGCACCCGCACCCGAACCCGAAATGGGTGGTGAACTTAAACCCACACCCGAACCCATTGGGTTTCGGGTTCACCCGACCCGTACCCACACCCGCACACAACCTCAAACAAACAGTTGAACCCGGAAACCCGACCTGAAAAAGACTGTGAAGAGAGCTATATTATGTAATGTAACATTGTAATTGCCATGTTACTGTTAAATTAATATGCAAGATGCTGCATATATTGTACTGCACAAGCAGAATACTTAGGTTTCACTTATACAGATCCGGGTTCGGGTGCGGGTTTGGCCAAACCCAAACCCGAACCCGAAAGTGATCGGGTAAAACCCGAACCCGAACCCGAACCCATTTAACTCGGGTTTTCACCCAAGAAATCGGGTCGGGTCGGGTCGGGTGCCCATGGGTTCGGGCTTCTCTGCCATCCCTAGATCAAACATGTTATGTTACACAACACAGAGTTTATAAATATTGATAAATAAAATAAAAGATTTAGTTTTTCTGAAAAAATATAATAACAAGTATAACAATTCATGGATGCATGAGAAGCCACACCCTCAAAATTTTCATAAATACTTACCACTGAGCATTTCACTTCACTTTAGTAGATCTAATTTTACGTATGTGTACAAAAACAAGACAAATACGCACATTAACTATGGAACTTGTAAACGTTAACAGATAAAAAGCCACTGCATCATATGTTGCGAAACAACACAATTGATTTTTTTTAAATAAATCAGAACACAAGAAAATAATGTGGAAACTCTAAAACCGGAGAAAAAATCACGACCGTTGTAAAAACCGACAATAAGAGAATTACCACTATGTGAAAATTGTTACAACACATAGATTTCTCTCATTCTCTCCCCAATACCCCAGTACAACCACACTCTCACAAAGCAAATATTTAAACTAAGTCAGATATAAGCTTAAAGTGCTACTGACAGGTACATCTAAAAACAAAGAACTTAGCTCCAATATATAGCCTTGGTCTGCCACTTTCTTCACCACACTAAGCAATGTGGGACTTCTCCAGTAGCTAATTTTTAACTTCCTTCTTTATTATAGAAACTTGACAATGTGAGACTTGACAGTCAACCCCAACGATATCCACCTTGATTATAAGAGTTACACATCTTCTACTTACATTGTCTATACCGACAATCATACTCCACCATAAAGAGTATATTTCACTTAGAAATAAACCATCCCAAGAATTTTCTTCACTTGAAACTAAATCATTTCAAGAATTTCCACATGTCAAAAATTTGTTGTAATTTTATGGTACACCTCCCATGTTGGCTTCCAGGAAGTTCTTCAACCATCAACACCTCTCACCACACACCTTGCATCAATGTCAACCAATGCACGTGTATTGTTTCTGAATCTGCTAGCAATAACTTGTCCTTTTCCATGGTATAGCGAAAAAAACCATAAGGACAAACTTTATCTTTTAGATGAGATCACCACCATCTCCCAGAACAAGGGAGACATTTCTAGCACTTACCTCATAGTCTTTTTCAGATACTGCTCCACCCAGACAATTTCTCTTCACATGCCCAGACTTTCCACACTTCCAGCACGCCAAATTCGATGCATGAATCTTCTTCCCATTAGTACCACCTCTAGTTAGCAATATTGAGTTTGATGAAGTGATTTCATCACTTTTCATTCTCTTTTCTTCACAAATAATTTTAGTTGCAACTTCTTCAAAACTAAAACTTTCTTTCCCGTACATCAAACATGTTTTAGATGAACATAGGAAGATTGAAGGGATAAAATGAGCCTTAACGCTTTATCTTCATCATCAATCTCAACTTTAATAGATTCCAGCTCGGAGATAATATTATTCAAAGTACTAAGATGATCAGAGATTTTTGTACCTTCATCCATGCGCAGATTGTGGAATTGCTCATTCAGCAACAACCGATTTGAGATGCCCTTTGCCTGATATAAACCTTCAAGCTTCTCCCAGAGTTCCTTGGTTGATGACAAATTATGCACATTCACAAGAACATTCTTTTCCAAACACAGACGAATTGCACTTGCAGCTCTCAAATCTAGTTCATCCCACTTGTCGGCCTCCATGTTGGAAGTGTTTCCTTTCAGCACCCTGTGTAATCCTGATTGTATCAACACATCCTTGACTTGTACTTTCCACAAGCCAAAGTTGATTCTTCCATCAAACTTCTCTATATTAAACTTCATAGCGCTTGAATAAGACATAGCAACACTTTCACAATATTACCCTTCTTTAATTAGCACTTTCACAATATCACATAACTGTGATATCTCATCAAACCAAAGCTCTTGATACCACTGTTGGGAAACAACACAACTGAAGAAAAATTAAAACACAATCACAACACAAGAAAATAATGTAGAAAGTCCAAAACTGTAGAAAAAATCACGACCGTTGTCAAAAACAACAACCAGAGAATTATCACTATGTGAAAATTGTTACAATACATAGACTTCTCTCACTCTCACCCCAATACCCCAGTACAACCAAACTCTCACAAAGCAAATATTTAAACTAAGACCCGTTTGGAAGAGTTTATTTGAGCTTATCTGATAGCATAAGCTCTTATGTCAGTGTTTGGGAGAGCTTATGCTAACAACTTATGAACTATCATAAGCTGTTTTGAGCTTATTTTTAGAAGCTACTCAGAATAGCTTATGAAAAAAAGCTTTATACTTATATATTGCTTATTTTCAATTTATTTCAACAATTTTTTTTAAATAGCTTATGAATAAGTGCTTATGTCATAAGTCATAAGCGCTGAATTAAGTTGTTTTCCCAACAGGACCTAAGTCAGATATAAGCTTAAAGTGCTATTGACTCGTACATCTAAAAATAAAGAACCTAGGTCTAATATATAGCCTTGGTCTCCCCCTTGCTTCACCACACTAAGCAATGTGGGACTTCTCTAAAAACTAATTTATAACCTCATTTGTTTTAGAAACTTGACAATGTGAGACTTATAAATCAACCCCAACATCATATTCCTTAAAAAAGACCTGCCATAAGGCATACATCCTTGGGTATTATTTTGCTGGTGCCATAGCCGGATCAGACACCTTCTATTTCATTTATCAGTTGGTTTTGGATACTCTTATTAAATTCATAAAATGAATGCATTAAATATATTATCATATTACGCGATATAATGGTCATAAAGCCTTTGAATGATTTAAGAGTTTTAGGATATATTCATATTGGTGGTAGGGGTAGAATGGAATGGGATGGATGGAAGGTATCAAAGTTTTATGAACTTATAGTATCAAAAATAAAGGAAGCAACACATATAGATGATATCTAAATTTTATGAACTAATGTCAAATTAACAGTAATATAAAAGCAACTTATACTCCAAACAGAAACAATAATGATTCTTTCACACCTCTAAGAGAGGTGGAAAGAGGTGGAATGAGGAGAGAGATAAGAAGAAAAGAAAAAGTAAGAGAGAGAAAGTATGAAATGTAATAGATGATAAGAGGAGAGAGATAAAAATAAAAATAAGTGGAAATAAAGTGTTTAGAAAATGAGGTGTGTACATATCATTACTCAAAACAGAAAACATACAAAACTTCTTTTTATCAAACACATCACTAGATAAATGAAATCTATGAATTTCCAAAAGCATTCTCAATAGTAATGACTACTTACACAAATATAACTTAAATAAAAGGCTTAATTACAACTTTGGTCCCCGACGTTTACCAATGCCACAATTTTGGTCCTCCACCTAATTTAATTACATGGATGGTCCCCGACGTTGTAGGCTGCGTGCAACGTTAGTCCTATCGTTTATTTCTTAATGGAGGAGGCTTACTTGAAAGTCTAGTTGGAGAGAGAAAAAGGAGATCTGAGGAGAGAGGGGAGCACGTGAGTATCACGTGAACCTTATATGAACCCATTATACCTAAATCTGAAACCCTAGGGATCTAAATCGCGTTACCTTCTTCGTTCCATGGAGGTCAGAGGTTTGGGTATAATGGGTTCAGATAAGGGTCACGTGATACTCACGTGCTTCCCTCTCTCCTCATACCTCCTTTCTCTCTCCAACTGGACGTCCACGTAAGCCTTCTCCATTAAGAAATAAACGGTAGGACTAACGTTGCACACGGCCTATAACGTCGGGGATCATCCATGTAATTAAATTAGGCGGGGGACCAAAATCGTGGTATTGGTAAACGTTGGAGACCAAAGTTGCAATTAAGCCTAAATAAAATAAATAAATAAGTTGGAGATACTCTGTTATGTACAAAATGTAGAATATGAATAAATTTGGGCTTTTTCTTCAGTTGAAATAGTACTATTTTATTTTGTAAGGGATCTCATAATAAAGGGCGGAAAATACATTGTTCCATACATTTTTCATTTTTGTGTTTCTCATATGAGCAGATACATCTCACCTTCGTAATATATTAAGTACCTAATCTTTTATATTTAATAAAACTAAATTAATTAATTTTTGAATTGACAATCAATCAAACAGAATTTTACTCAAGTTTCAAAAATTGAAAATTAAATAAACAAATATATTAATAATTTATTTTTTGCTTTATCAGAGATTTGAACCTGTGACTTGTTGATATTTAGACATTTCAAAAAAAAAAATTCTTGTTCATATTTAGAGATATTCAAATCCAACAAGCCACTAGGGAACCAACATTAGTCATTAATTATTAAAATATTATTACGTAATACCTGTAGAAGAATAAAATAAAATGAATTTAGATAAGAAAAGCAACGGAAGAATTTTCATGTAGTTTTTTTTTTTCAAGAATTTCATGTTGTTAAGTTTTTTCATCAATATTGATTTTATAGGATTTTTTTTTTGTCAATGATTTTATAGGCTTGAAAGACTAAGTACAACACTACAACACATCTAAAAGTGGGAAATGGGCCAAAAAAATAAAGCGTATTAAAAATTTGCTAATAAAGACAGCAAAATATAGTACTTCAGAAATCTCAAGAGCCCACGAATACTCAAGTTAGGGTTTTCAAAACAAGGCTTAAATACTCTGTAGGTCCCTGAAATTGTACCCCGTATCAAAATAAGTCCCTGAAATTTTTTTTTCCGATTCCGGGTCCCTAGAAAAATTTATTTGATCAAAATAAGTCCCTACGCCGGAGAAGACAGTGGTTGCCTCCTCATTGTTTCCACAAACCATGAAATAACATGTTTAAAACACTCCTAGACCTTCATATATCTGATCTGGGCGAAGAAATCGCAAGAAACAAAGCTAAAACGAAGAAACCGAGAAGCTCCATAAATTCCGGCGAGAAGAAATCAACTTGCGACTGGCCTTTTCTCTTCAACTGTGACGACCCAGCCCACGAGACCACCACCACTGAGTTCCTGAGGACGAGACGAAGCCGGACCAACACCCTGGTCGTAGCGCCGCCATGACCGCCGTCGTCAACCACCGTCTTCTCCGGCGTAGGGACTTATTCTGATTAAAAAAACAATTCCAGGGATCCGGAATCGGAAAAAAAAATTTCAGGGACTTATTTTGATACGGGGTACAATTTCAGGGACCCCTAGAGTATGGAAAGAAAACAGCTTGAGTCTATTTGTTTTACTTATTGAATAAATTTGCGTAAATTAAATATAAAGTTTAAAAGAATGATGCGTACAAGTTATAAAAAATAAGTAAATATTGTTTGGATAGAATAAAGTAAAATTACTTGTAGGGATAAAATGGCTAAGAAGGACATAAACAAATGTTAAAAGTCGAAGTTAAGTTAACATTTACTACAAAACAGCCAGACACCATGACCTCATCTGAAAGACCTTATTTGAGTTATTTTATATAAAAAATGCTTATGCAAATGTTTGTGAAAGTTTATGTAAATAGTCTATAACTTACTTATAAGTCAGTTTGAACTTATTTTCATAAGTTTTTTCGGATTAGCTTATGAATAAGACATTTAACTTATTTTCAGCTTATTTCATCAAGTTTCTCAAATTAGTTTATGGTTAAGCGCTTATGTGATAAGCGTAAGCACTTATTGTCATAAACACATATCATAAGTCAAAACTGGTCATTTTAAGAGTGCATCCGCTATGTTGACAAAAACAAGAGTGCGACCATTGTGAGAAAATATGCAGCCGATGGGAGACGACAGTAACCAACACTTTCATCACCAATAGTCGGACCTTTGAAGCAGTTGCATAAGATCATAACGAGGTTTGACTACAGTTGTTCATCTCACTCGTGCATAAAAATGTTGAAGCGCTTGGCTTTTGAGATAATCACTCGTTCCGATTGACCGAGGTTTTTCTCGAATTTATTCAAGATTTTGTCGGTTGTGCTGATATTTTGTTACATTAGACCGGCCACAGTGCTCGTTCTCAGTTGAACCGGTTGAATAGATCTATCTAGTCTGATTGAACCGATTGGTCTTTTCTTGTTTGATTGAACCATATAACTATATTTTGATTAACAAGACATTGTTCAAATTTATTTGCCAATTCCTAAGACAAGCTCGAAAAGGATCAGAAGAAGTGAAGAAAGTCAGTGAAAACATTAGGTAAGGGATAAAAGGAGCAGACAAGGGACCACTTTCTCTGAGCACGAGACCAAAGTGATTCAAAATCCATATGATTCCACGTGCTTCTCATTCAGATGTTCCCCAATCATTCTAACTTGGCATTTACATTACCTGCAATGCTCAATCGCATTAATTTGTAGTATTTACATTAGTACTTGTAAGGTCCAAGAAAACACATGAAATTATTCAGTTTGTTTTTGTCTTTAAAATTATTCCAGTTTCAAAGCAGCATTACCTGCGTGCCTGGGGTACCCACCAACCCCACTGTCACTCACTAGTCACTCCCACACCCAACCATAATCACATTACTATGTGTTCTTTGAAGCTTTTCTTTTTGGGGTCTATTCTTGGGTTAAACTTTTCTCTTTGGGTCTCTTCACACTTTTAGTGCCCCAAAAGTCCATTTTTTATTTGTTCTTTCTTCCAAAGCATGCAAATGTATCAATTATATGTGATTTGATCAACAGGAAAATGGGTCCCATTAGACAATTATCGACTTTAATTTGCTCCAATTATTAAGGCAACACCTAGTGTTCATTGTGTAGTGGAAAGAATTATATAGTCAATCACAATCATCATTAAGAGGCTTAAGAAAAAAGAAGACTAAAAATTTAGTTGTTGGAGTTATACTGTGGCAGCTCCTTTTCTCTACAGTTGTACAGTTTAAATGGCATGATCTTTTGTTTTCTTGTTTTGATTTTGCTTAAAATTATCAAATGCAATCTCAATTTTCTTGCCGGCAACCAATTAGAATTGAGGACAGTGATATAATTCGTATTATAAAGATGGAAAACGGATGCGTTGGTGGGTTACTTACTTAGGCGGCTCATAACGCAGAAGAAAGTCAATACAAGGCTGCTAAATAATTGCAATTACAAATTGTGAAGTTAATTACATAAGCAAATTACAATACTGGAAAATGGATTAACTTCTGAAATTCACATATTGTGACTTGCCGTAAGTGATATATTTTCAAGTAATCTGCATATATAACACTTTGTAGAAATAGAATGTGTCTCTACCGAGACCCGAGTTATCATTCACGTTAGTCCTTGTCAAAGTACTTCTCAAGTCCAATAAGCACAATGCTTAAGGGTTTGGCGTTATGTGCCTATTGAGCCATTGTTCACAATAGCCTGTCCTATATGACAACCTTCACAAATGAACTCCCATTAGGTAAGACTTAAGAGGTCCGACCTCAAGGCACATGTGATACATGTGAACCAGAATTAGAAGCATACCTTTGGATTAAATAGTAATTTAAAACTACCATATTGATTAACTAATTATTAAACTATTTAATGGTAATAAATCACATAGTAGGTTTTCCAATGAATAAAAAAAAAATCGCATTGCATAACCCAAAATAACTAAAAGCCCAAAGGGCAATCTTAATCTTATAAGAAGTCTAAACAACAAAAATTAAGGCATATCTTCACTTCACTCTTAACATTAATATTGAGAGTTAGGTTGTGTTTGTCATTGAGCCTAACCCTGGAGTTTTGGAGAGAACAAGATATATAAAATAATATGAAAAACAAACTCCACATGTTCTCAAAATAGTGAAATACCATGAACACAATCTGAGAAAAACTATGTAGATAAAGTTTGTTCACATAAAAGCAAAATTGCAAACACCGACTGGTAAATGTGGACCTTGTTGGGTGTTCATAAATGGTGACCGATCATTCATCTGTGACGTTTTCTAGTGTGTCCAAACTACCTGTGAAGCTGACGTCATAAACTTATCCAATGAGAAGGACATGGACGACACCGCTTGATATTAGAAACAACATTGAATTCCCAATAAAGACTAATCGACTGTTTGCTAGAAAATATACCAATTAATATGAGATTAGAGCAGAGCTCAATCTCATCTTTAACAAGATAAACAAAAGGAAATAGTTTGCTTACCATGTAATTAATGCACGATGGTAAGAGAGATAAGAGAGACAATACGCTTCACTTATTTATAATCAATACAAATAACCTTTTAATTTGGAAACCGTCTTTTTTCTCGCAACAATAAATGTTCGGCTTAGGCCTCTATTTCAAGTCTACACATGTGAGTCGGTCTATGTCTCCTTCCATCCCCAAAACATAAGTTAGCGAAAATGTACGATCTCTTTCACCAGTGCACTTCTAAGACCAAATGTGTCATATATTTACTCTTGCTGGTGGGTCAACTCACACCGCACCGTTTAAAACAAACTAAAAGTGGATAGGCATGTTTACTCACGTCATTACCCATAAGTAGAGGAATGAAAATAGGGTTGCATAAAAAAGGAATAATAACATATTTGTGATTTTAAAATTAAACATGTTAGAATAAGAAAAAGCATCTTATAATATCTTAATCATATCATAGAGTTTCTTATAATATTTTAATCATATATTAGAGTAATTAAGGTAATTTTGAATAATATTTAGATTGATTTATTTCTCATTTACTTAGAATTAAAAGTAGTAACTAGTTTCCTTATTACATATATGAATCATGAATGTATCCATTATTATTATAAATATATAGATAAATATATTTTCTTATAACAAAATCAACTATTCAGAATTCTCTTAATTCTAACAAAAATCATAGAAAATCTTACAATTTCAAGGTGGTACTAATTGTTTTATACCTCACCATGTATGGTGTAGTTAAACAACTCCCAAATCATACACACTATATAAGCACATGAATGGCATAAAAGAAACTAATTTTGTGCATGCCACCACTACCATACCAAATACACCAAACTTTTCACTCATCCACTCCATCCAAATTCCCTAGTTTTCAACACACTCAACAACCGTGGAATGCGTTACCTTCTTCTTCTCTAGAATTTTCATCTTATAATAATAATAATCCAATCCATGTTCCTTTCCTATCCTTAAACTCACCAAAACCATGCCGTTTCCATGGAACAAGAAGAAAAACCGGGTCACCCGAATTTCTCAAATCTTCGCCGATCTCCATTCCCCCAACCGCCGCCGCTCCCTCGTCGTCCAAACCGGCTTCCCCACCTCCCTCATCGACCTCTTCGTCAACAACCGCTCCCGCTTCACCAAACCCCGCTCCAACAAACCACCGCCAGACACCGCCGATTTTCCTCCGCCGCCGTCTCCGGCCACCTCTCCCCCACCGATGACTCCGCCACCGGTCTCGAACATTCCTCCGACGGGTCCGTTAATCGCGGAAAACACCGTTCCTGATCGGGTCCGTGAATGCGGGTCCGGACCCGGTGCTACTCTGCTTGTTGTTAAGGTGTTGCTGGTGGCGGTTCTGGTGGCGAGCGTGGAGAGGCTCACGGTTGGGATCACCGTGTCGGCGTTTGCGCTTCTGCTTCTCGAATACGCAGGGAAACGCGTCGTTTCGAGCGGTTCAATGGAATCTCTGCTCCGACGAGTCTCCTCGGTTCGAATTCAGTTGAAGACGAGCGAGGTTTGTGAACACTCCGCAACTGAATTGAATCGATTGATCTCGAATGTTGATGAAATTGAAGCTGTGGAAGCGAATGAGATTGCTCGTGAATTGGATTCTCCGATGGTGATGATGGAGCCATTACCATTAGCTTCTTCAGAGTGCAAGGTAAGAAGAAGTAGCCGTAGCGGTAGGTTCAAGAGCAAGATGGTGAAGAAGCTTGTGCCTAAGAAGTTTCGTGGATCCAAGAAAGAGAACAGGGATAATAAACAGAATGAAGCTGAGTCAGGGAGTGAGGTTTCAAGTGGTCTTGGAGAGGAAGAGAAGTTTCAATCTCTTGAGATTGAACATGAGTGTGTTGATGATGATGATTATGATGAGGTAAATGGTGGTGGAAATGGAAATGGAATCACTTATTCCAAAGAATCATCACTTGAGGAAGAAAAGAAGAGAATAGAAAGTGTTGGGGTTGTGAATTCAGGTTATAGTTACACAATTCTAGTTATAATCACCCTTGTAGGACTACTTGTAGGGCGTTTTCCTGCACTGATACTCACAATGGCATGGTGTTTCTTGCTAAAGATAGTTAAAGTCCTCTGCAGATGACAGAATGTTCTGATCCAAATTGTTGATATCGTGTGTGTTTGGTTTCAAATCTGGAGAGGTTAAACGTGGATCCAGAAATCCAAAAACAATTATTTCTTGCTTTTGAAAACGTGGATCAGAGCCAAACGTGAATCCTGGATGAGTTTTTCAAACACAAACGATACGATGGAGTATAGGGTTGTGTCTGATCCTTTTACATTAGATGATAATGATTCATGATGTTTAGTCAAAAAAATACTGAGAGCTGATTCCCATGATAGGAACTCCAACCATTTGTTGGGAAATGGAATCCAACTTGATGCGTTGTATCTGGGAGTTTGTAAATTTACAGATACTAATGAGTAATGAAATGGGATACTATATTCTTTGTCTGTCTGTGTATGAAATTGATGTTCTTGTTCTTATCCATGTTTACAATTAATCTTTGTTACTAGCGGTGTGTCCTATACAATTGATCAGTTTTTGTCTCTATCCAAACTAAAGCATAGGATGATAAGGAGTTTTAACTGTTGACACCTAGGAAGAGTTTCACCTTATCCTAATTTGGTTCCAATTTTTTGGATTAGGATCCATCTCTTTACCAAAGTTTTTATGTCTATCTTTGCTAATGAAACGGTGAAATGTAAAAGGTTCATGGTAAAAAGGGTTAACAACTTTATGGGAGAGGGACGGATAAAAAGGCATCAAAAGCACACGAATCATGGTAAATTGGTCATAAAGAAGTTGGTGATTCCCGTGAAGAGCCATGACCTATTGAATTGGGCATATTTATTGGGAGGAATAGGATAAGGGCTTCATTAAGTAAAGTAGGCTGTTATGGGGACAGCATTTTGTGGTGTGTCTGCACCATTCTTAAACTAACTCCTTCCTCTCTTTAAAGGGTAGATAGTGATATCTAATGGACCCAAACAGTAGTGTTGGTAACTCAGCAAAACATGGCAGCCAATATTCTAGTACTACTAATGTTATTTTTAGATATATCATATCATGATACATAAATATAATTGAATGCACTAATGATTTATGTTCAGAATAATTTTATCAGCCCAATATATTGGCTCAATTAGAAGAGGTATCCGTATTCCTCACTAAAAAAGTAAAAAAACAAAAAATAAGATATGGTAATTAAGCTAGCATCAAATATTATTTCTTACCAGATCATATCATATCTGAGCATAATTTTCTCCTGGTTTATAATAATCCTACATAATCTTGAATTGCCAATAAACTGATTAAAATCAACATTTTCTTCTCTGGATAAGTTTAACAGCAAAATGTTGTGGGCGTTTTTGTGGTCATAGCAATGTTGTGGGCTAGTTTACCTTTTACCAAATTGTCAATTCACATTCTTCATTTGTTGTGGGCTTTACTGGTTTTTGTTTGTTTTGTTTTTAACACCATTTTATTTTGACAAAAAAACACCATTTTATTATTTAAGTGATATCTAATCTCATCTCATGCGAATAGAAAAAACTATTTGGTCAGCCCCCTACAGCTTAGTGCGCTGACCGTGGGGCGAGGAATTAGTCTCACGGCTGTCGGTCGTTGGAATACCTTGGTCAAGACCAAAAAAAAAAATCTCATCTCATGCTATTAGAAGAACGAATTCTGTGCTTAAAAAATAGAAGAGAGGATTCAAGTTGCTAAAACGATATGGGTAAATGGGTAATTCATACAAGACACCGCTAGATTTAAACCATATTACCGCTACTGGATAAAAAAGGGATCAAATTCACTAAATCATAAAGTAAGTGTTAAAACTTCATAACTCACAACTAGGGATGCTAATGGGTACGAGTGGTCAGGGATAGTGTATTCTCACCACCCGATCCACATGTAAAAAATTGTACCCGTACCTGCTCCATACCCACATGGATATCCATGCCAAAGCAAAGAGTTTAGCTTATTTAAATATTTTTTTTATATAATTTTATTTTTTACAAATCATTTTAATTTGCCAATCTGACTCCCTTGATGCTATTAATTTGGTTTCCTCTGCTTCTCCTTTGAGATACGCTTTCACCTCTCTCATTTGGGATATTAAGGATCTTCTCAATCGCCCTTGGCAGGTGGCTTTGTATCACACGCTTAGGAAAGGAAATGCTTGTACCGATTTCTTGACGAAGCATGGAGCGGAGCAGGATTTGCCTTTAGTAGTTATTGAGCACCCCTTGGTGGGTATGAATTTTCTAGTGTTGTCCGATGCCTTGGGAGTATCCTCTGTGAGAGCTTAGCCTTTTTTCTTTTTATGCAATGTACCAAAAAACAATTATACAAATTTAAAATAAGAAATAATTAAAAAATTACATGTGTGCAAATGTTATCTATGGTCTACCATCAGGCAACATTGCCATACCTCCATCCTCAATTGAGGACTAATTCCAACACTTGCTTAAACATAGGGACAATAATTAAGCTTTTTTCGATGACGAATGAAAATTAAACTAACTTACAAAGGCATACCAATTTGACAGTTAACCCTTAAATAAGCAAATTTTAAAAAAATTTATTAACTCGATCATAACCAAAACTTTATTCAAATATTTTTATTAATCAATTCTATCAACTACTTTAAGTTATCATTTAAAATAACAACATGGTCGTGGTAACCCTGATATTATATAATAAGTTCGACCACAAGCGTTTCGAATATATCATTTAGAAATAAAATATTGGCTGCAGTATGCGAGTGTTATGCAAGGCCTAAGCAAATGTTTCCTTCTACTTATGTTATTGGACCTAAAAAAAATTGTTTACAACTATCTGCTCATTATTTAATAATTTTGTACATATAAATTAAAGGTAATTACACTATGGTGAATTTCCATAGTATCTACGAAGATACTATGAAAAAAATAAAAATACAGTATAGTATTGAGAATTCTTTAAAGTTAACACAAATCTCACTTACATAAAACTCATGGACTGAGTCTGAAGTAAGATAATAAATTTCATTCTTCAATTTACATGTTGATGATATATTTAAAATAGAACGTATGATATGAAAAACACTATTTTTCTTACCTGAAGATATTATTAAACTATATAATATAATATGTTATAATATATTATATTATATTATATTATAATATATTATATTACTATAATACATTATTATAAAATATATTATATTATAATTTATTATAAAATAATGTATTATATAATATATGATATAATACTATATAATATAATATATTATAACATATTTTAATATAAATATATTATATTATATAATCGAATATATTATAATACTATATAATATAATATGCTATAACATATTATATTATAATATTATATTATACTACATTATTATATACTATATTATATTATATAATATGTTATACAATATTATAGTATATTATGCTATAGTATATTATTAAATAATATATTATTAAATAATATATTATATTATATCATTTAGTAATATTTATACCATATAAAATATTATCATAAATTATATTATATAATAGTTTTACTGTGTATTATAAATTAAAAAAATTAATTATTTTAATTATTATTGCATTAATTTATATGTTCGCTAATTTAGAACTATTTTCTTACTTTTTGTGAAATGAATAGTATATAATGAAATAATGTTCCCCACTTATTTCACAAAACAAAATAGTTAAAAAGTGAAATCTCACAAAATGTCTTTTCTAGCTGATCAACGTTTTCTCCTCGGGATTTTGTTCCTTGTTTTAGTTCTATCTTCAGGTAAAAAAAATAAAGTGTTTTTCATAACATACGTTCTATTTAAATATATCATCATTATGTAAATTAAATAATGAAATTATAATATTACTTCAAAGTTAATCCACGAGTTTTATGTATGTGAGATTTGGACAATTTTTAAGAATTCACAATACTATATTTTTATTTTTTTCATAGTATATTGGTAGATACTATGGAAATTCACCATATTATAATTAACTTTAAATTTTATGTACAAAATAATTGAATCATATGAGAAGATAATTGTATACATTTTTTTGTAGGTCAAGTATCAGAAGCAGAAGACTGTAACACTTGCTTAGGCCCTTGCAGAACAGCCGCAAAATGCACACAAGATTGTATTGCTGCAGGATATACTCGCAGCGCTTGTGGTCAAACTTTTCCTCCTGTAGTACCAGGGTTACCACCGGCATGTTGTTGTTTTAAATGTTAACTCAAAGTAGTTGATAGAACGGATTAATAAAAATATTTGAATAAAGTTTTGGTTATGATCGAGTTCATAAGATTTTTTATAATTATTTATTCAAGGGTTAACTGTCGAATTAGTATGCCTTTGTAAGTTGGTTTAATTTATATTCTTCGTTTCAAAAAGTCTAATTTTTTTGCCTATGTTTAAGCAAGTGTTGGAATTAATCATCAATCAATAATTATTTATTCATACCTCAAAATGAGGTGGAATAAGGTGGAGGAAGAGAGAGATAGAAAGAAAAGAAAAAGTAAGAGTGAGAAAGTATAAGATGTGATAGATGATAAGAGGAGAGAGATAGAAATAAAAATAGGTGGAAATGAAGTGTATAAAAAAAAAGGTGTGTATATATCATTACCCTCACTGACAATGTAGTTTGATGGTAGAACATAGATGACATGGCACGCCACGTGTAATTTATTAATTAATTTTTATTTTACATGTGTATAATTGTTAATTAAATTAAAATTATTAGTGAAACATAAAATTAAAAAAATATATTTAATAAGCTAAACTCATGAGTGTTCTTCATCTTTGTGAATGTACTTCACCTTCATGAGTATTCTTCATCTCTTTCTCAGTCAAACCAAGCACCCCAAACCAAAATCTTAACGCCCAAGATTTAACATTTTTTTTCAAAAACTCATTATATTGACCTACACCCTTCTCATCTAGAAACTAAAACAAAGTAGACCTAAAAGAAATCATATCCACATCTTTCCAATGAAGAAGAAGAAAACTCAGATTGGAAATTGTAGAAGAAGAAGAAAACCCAGAAAAAATCTTTAATTTTCTTACAATGTCAAGTGATAAATCAGAAAACCCATGCCAAAGCTTTTATCTTATTTTTTTTCTTCTGACTACTTCCATCAACTTCTTTTTTGTATTTGGGTTTAGCACCCCTTGCGCTAAAGTTGAATACAACTCTTTCACTTATAAAAAAAAGAACTTTTGAACATTTTTACTCTTGATTAATTTTCTAATCTTTACTTCAACTTGTGATTATAGGAACTCAAGATTAGCTAACGAGATTATGTACACAAATACCAATCATGAAAAACAAAACAAAAAATAAAGTACAATCCTAGAAAAAGAACATGATCACTGCAACATTTTTGCCCGAAGGAGGCTAGCAAAGACCTCCAGGTGTGGTTTTCTGCTAGGACTAGGAGAGTGGATGATTGTTTGATGCAAGGTTTGACTGTGAATGGCTCATACTGGTTAAGTATTTGTATAACTTATTGATGCAAGCAAAATTAGTAAACCAACCTTCTTCCTTAAATGTGTTGCAAAGTGGCTGAATCTAAAGTTGGTCGAGAGGTACTGATCAAATATGTGGTTCAAACAATATCCTCTTATATTTTGAGTTGTTCATGCTACCCCACTCTATATGTTCTCGAACTGAAAAAATAATCAATAAGGTTCTATGGGTGGCAATGTCACTTCTTGGAAATTTCATTGGTTGAAATGGGAGAAGCTAAGATAAAACCTTATGGGGCTGATTTTGCCCGGAGGAGGCTAGCAAAATCCGACAGGTGTGGTTATCTACTAGGACTAAGTAGAGTGGATGATTGTTTGATGCAAGGTTTGACTGTGGATGGCACACGATTAAGTATTGGTATATGTTAAATAATAAATATCTTATGTGATATTACGTTATTATTTATTAAATATTACATTATTATTTATAAGGATAGTTTCATGTTTTGCATTGTATTAACTTTACCTATAAATAATGCACTGTCTATCTCATACAATTTGTGGCCAAACCCTCCGGCAAAAGTGGCTTGGGCTATCCAATGCTTCTAACATGTTGTGGGTTCAAACCTGGCTGTCACCCTCACCACCACATAGATATCCATTAAATGAGTTTTTATTAGATTTTTAAATATTAGTCGATATCATGGGCACTCAACACCCGTGAACATAAATAGATTCACATATATTTTTTCAAAAGAAAATTATATTAAAAATAAAATTTAAGATTGAACTTTACAGTAAATCAATATGTAAAAGAAAATACTTATTTTTTTACCCTTTTTTGGGTCTAAAGGCTTCTTTTTACCATTACCATTATATAAGTTTACTTGAACAACAACTATAACTCAAACACAAATTCATTAGATATTAGACTTAATATACATTTATGTATATATATAAAAAATATTTTTATATATTCGGTGGGTATTCATGGGTGTGAATACATCAATATCCGTACCAGCCCAATTAATAAATTGATTGTGGAAATACTCATTAAACAAATTCGTAGATACCCGTGGGTGCGGGTAATTTTACCCATAGCTGATTTTTATCCGCTCGTGTGGGTAATTTTGACATCCATGCCCACACCCATTTGTGTTACTAAATTCTTCAAAGTAAATAAATAACATTAAGGCACGACTCATAACTTATTTAACCTCTAGTATTTGTATGTGTTTATTTATTTTTTTATAAATTATTTATTCTTATTATAAAAAATAATATTCTTTTTTTTTGTGATGATTAGGTTTTCTTGTGTGGAAATGATAATTTATGTTTGTTTTTTTTAGTCATAGGTTTTTCAATGAGTGTGTTTTTTATATATGTGTTGTTTGTCCTTGTTTATCTAAATGATTCTTTAGATTTATTCTTTTGATATGCCAATTTTATAGTACTTTACAGATAGATTAAATAACATGTATGGGATAATAATTAATTGCGTAAAAGATTTGGTTGCCAAACATTCTTCATTATTTCGCGATGATTACATTGAGAATAAAATTGAGAAAACATTCTTTATTACAATCAATCAATAAACTATGTCTCATGTATGTGATTTTTACCATGGTTCTTTTTTGTAATTGTGTATATTTATTCATAGGAGATCATTGTTGTTCGCTAGTTTTAATTTTGACCATTGATATACCGATTGATAGAACTATGTCTTTTGAATGTTCATATGAGTTAGAGAATTCCATAAGACACACACAATTAGTTTAGATTTATGGAATTATTACTGAAATAATAATTTATATTGATGTTAATCTTTTAAATTTAAAGGTGGTAATTTTAATAATATATATGATATCATGCAAAAAAATATCTTTTCCATTTCCCTTTGCAATTGTATTTACGTTTTTTTAGTCCTCCCACCAATTCCATGTTATATCCTTCTATAATTTACCTTGAATTTTTTTGAAATTGATTTATTATTATCATTAGTTCATTTGAGTTATGAAATTCTATAAGGCAAAGATAATTATTTTTTATTTATTGATCAATTATTAATTAAATAATATTTTTTATTAATTGGATTGGGTGAGACCTCAGGGTCCCTCGCCCAGGAGGCTCGACCTTAGGCACGCGACGGAGCCAGGTCCTTTAGGCCTTGCACCACGAGGCCCAATTGGCCCATTAGGATAGATGAAGGGCACGAAGGCCCAACCTCTCCCCTATAAATAGGACGAGAATACCAATTGTAAGGGACTCTTAGCTCATTTGATGCAATAACAACTTGGAAATTCAGTTACTCTCTCTCTCTAGGTAGTTAAGAGCTTCCCTCTCTAAGATTTCATATCATATTCCACACACTCTTGGCACTATGCCTTGATTCTATGTTCTTGGCGAGAACATTGGCGCCGTCTTGTGGGGAACGGTAGATTTTGATTCCCAAGCTACGTGGATTGTGGTTTGAAGGAAAGATTCTTTGGTTTTTTGTGAAAAAACTTCTTCAGTTCTCAGGTTTTTGGTCAACATTCTTCGGTGTCAATGGAAACACGTCGCAGACGACGGGAGGAAGATCCTGTGCCTCCTCCAGACGATTCATCGTGAGGAAGCAACTCCGGCAACTCCTCCAGCTCCGTGAGGAAGCAACTCGATGCAATTATCAAGCATCAGCAATTTTTGATTTGATTCATTGTGATTTATGGGGACCCTATAGAACATCTTCATCTTGTGGTGCATCATATTTTTTGACAATAGTAGATGATTACTCTAGAGTTGTATGGGTATACTTGCTGCATGAAAAGAAGGAAGTGTCACAAACAATGCTGAATTTCTTTGCTCTCATTGAGAGACAGTATAATAAACAAATCATGGTGGTTAGGAGTGACAATGGGACGGAGTTCACTTGTTTAAAATCATATTTCCTTAAACATGGAATTATCCACCAAACATCATGCACTGGAACACCACAACAGAACGGAAGAGTCGAAAGGAAACATAGACATATACTAAACGTTGCACGGGCTCTAAGATTTCAAGGGAATCTTCCAATCCGTTTTTGGGGTGAATGTATTCTGACTGCAGGATACTTGATTAATTTAACACCATCCTTGGTTCTCAATGGCAAGACACCTTATGAAATGATTCATGGAAAACCCCATGCATATGATCACTTGAGAGTGTTTGGGTCATTATGTTATGCACACAATCAAGGTAGAAAAGGAGATAAGTTTGTCAGTAGAAGTCGTAAATGTGTCTTTGTGGGGTATCCTTATGGTAAAAAAGGATGGAAACTATTTGACTTAGAGAAAAATGTTTTCTTTGTTTCCAGAGATGTGAAATTTGTTGAGACTGAATTTCCTTTTAATAACGCGTCATCAGGTGATGAGGGGAACATTGTTCAGCAAGCATTACAAGAGACCAACATTGATGCAAGTGAAGATGACAAGCATATTAATGTTGAAAGTCCCCATGATAGTCTTGAAGCAAGGGGGGGTACCATTGCTGCCCATGATGAGCCCCATATATCTAAATCTGAGGCAGAAAATCAGGTTTGCACTAATGAAGAGCTGCACATGAACGCTGAACCATTGGAACCAGATCCTATCATTCCTCTTAGCCCTCACCTTGGACGTGGGCATCGAATCAAGCAACCTTCTATGTGACAAACACCATGATAAAGTTAAGCTCATTCACCGATTCCTCCCCTCCATCACATACCTCAGGTGCGTCTTATCCTTTAGCTCACTATGTAAACTATGACAAATTTTCCTCCCATCATCGTCAATTTCTTGCAGCAGTTAGTACGGAACGAGAGCCCGTGCATTTCTCTAAGGCCGTGCGAGATGTACGATGGTGTGAAGCCATGCAAAGTGAGATTCAAGCTCTTCAAAACAATAACACATGGACTATAACCACATTGCCCCCAGGAAAGAAGGCTCTAGGTTGCAAGTGGGTCTACAAAATCAAATATCACTCAGATGGGACCGTCGAAAGATTCAAAGCAAGGCTGGTCATATTTGGGAATCACCAAGTTGAAGGGTTAGATTACACAGAAACTTTCGCCTCGGTGGCGAAAATGGTTACTGTTCGCACAATATTGGCTGTTGCCGCTGCAAAGGATTGGGAGCTTCATCAAATGGACGTTCACAATGCCTTCCTTCATGGCGACCTGCAAGAAGATGTGTACATGAAATTGCCGCCCGGTTTCATGGTGCAACATCAAGGCATGGTTTGCAAACTTCGTAAGTCTCTTTATGGTTTAAGTCAAGCTCCAAGGTGTTGGTTTTCCAAGCTATCTGCTGCTCTAACACGCTATGGTTTTTACCAATCTTATTCTGATTATTCTTTGTTCACCTTGCATAGAGAAACTGTACATCTTGTGGTCTTGGTGTATGTTGATGACCTTATCATTTCAGGTAATGATCCTGACTCTATTAAACGCTTTAAACTTTACCTTCATACTTGCTTTCATATGAAGGATTTAGGAAGGTTAAAGTACTTTCTTGGAGTGGAAGTTGCAGGGTCTGCTACAGGAATTTACTTGTGCCAAAGAAAATATGCTTTGGATATTATCACTGAGACAGGTTTGCTTGGGGCCAAACCAGCTTCTCTTCCAATTGAGCATAATCACCGTTTGGCCCTTGCAGTCGACCCTTTGATGTCAGATCCTTCCCAATATCAACGGCTTGTTGGGCGGCTCATCTACTTATGTGTTCACTCGACCTGATCTCTCTTATTGTGTCCATATCTTGTCTCAGTTTATGCAGCAACCGAGAGAAGAGCACTGGCAGGCTGCTTTGAGGGTAGTCCGTTACTTGAAAGGGAATCCCGGGCAAGGTATTCTCATGAGCAGAGGGAGTAATATGAGTTTATATGGCCGGTGTGATTCTTATTGGGCAGGTTGTCCGCTCACTCGAAGATCTCTTACTGGTTGGTTCATCCAACTTGGTCAGTCACCAATTTCGTGGAAGACCAAGAAGCAGCACACGGTCTCTAAGTCCTCGGCTGAAGCGGAGTACCGTTCTATGGCCAACATCACCAGTGAATTAAAATGGTTAAAGGATGTTCTATCTAGTCTCGGCATGTTGCATCCTCATCCAATGCGACTCCATTGTCATAGTCAAGCAGCTCTACACATAGCTAAGAATCCAGTTTTTCATGAGAGGACAAAGCACATTGAAGTGGATTGTCATTATATCCGAGATGAGATTCTCAAGCATAACATTCATCCTTCCTATGTTCCCACTCACACTCAGCTGGCTGACTTCTTCACCAAGGCCCTTGGCACAAAACAGTTCTTGTTCTTATTAAGCAAGTTGGGCATCCAAAACTTGCATGCCCTAACTTGAAGGGGGGGGGGTAATGGGAAATATTCTGTTACATATTGATAGAGATACTGTCAAATATGTTACACTGTATTTTCCTATTTTGTACCAATCATATCAGCAAATATTGTGCCAGCTGCAATTGGTAGAGATTAGTGGAGGTAGTTTAGGAAGTATTGCAGATACCTTTGACAGACTGTATTTGACTTTTGTTAGCATAGTTGTTAGCATAATTTTAGGAGAATTGTGTGGGCTGATTGGCTCCTTAATCTTGTATATAGCTGTACGTTTTGATCAATGAAATCAGATATAGAATTCATATCTTATTAGTAAATATTCGACTGGGAAAGAATAACATAAGTTTGGGAGATAAAGTAAGACAAGTGATTTGGGAGGATAAAAGACACTTTGATTAGAAAGAAACCAACGACTCTGATTGAATCCTTCAACAATAATATACATTTGTACTAAAATACCCATGCTGAAAATTAGAATATAGAGCAATGAGTAATTGAATTACATAATTGTCTTCCAAGCTGCAAAAACTTCTCCTTTATACATATTATAGATAGATTATAGATAGATAGATAGATAGATAGATAGATAGATATAGGTAGATAAATTATAGATATAGATAGATTATAAATGATAGATTATAGATAAATAGATTATAGATTATAGATTATTATTAACTTTTTCAACGGTACTTGTTGTAATATCATTTAGTTGCTCATCAGACTCAGCAACACTTATATTAGTAAGACAAAAATTTAAAGGAGTGATACAACAAAGCAATATACTAAAACGTTAAGATAAAACGTGGCCACTCATGTTGATTTATGTAGCTAAAATACTAAAAATCAAACAATACCTCTAAATTCTTATGATTAAAGATAGACAACGCTGAGCTTCTAAGCAGTAGTTTTTTCCAATTTGATCAACAACTCCAACTCTTGCAAAGTCAATTGGCTTTGTTTGAGTTGCAATTTGAAAAACATTCAAGAAAACTTAGATCGTGAGAATTCTCTGCTTGACTACCTTCAATTTCATCTTTACCCTAATCTCTAAGCAATATGTATAGAAAAATATTTATTAGGAGATATATACTCACTTATTGTGATCTCTAAGTCTCATTAGAGTTCTTAACGAGATTTCAATGTTGGAAATTTTTTTTTTTTAAGAGAGTTATACTCACTTCAACTTCAATGTTGTGACATGTGATACTTTAGCAATACCAAAATTTAATCTTACTAAAAGAATAAAGTGATTGGGCTGATTTGAGACTATCTCACATCACCACATTGGCCTATCGAGATTCACCAGGCCCCACCCGAAAAGACTCAATCTACCCTCACCTCCACTAAGATCTCGCCACGTTACCAAACCACATGAACCTCAACGGACCAGATCATCCCTCAGCACCAGCCTGTCAACTGCAAAAATCCAACGCAACGAGAGAATCATTCCTTGATTCCATAGATCAAACGAACGGCCCAGATCATCCCTCACACTCCTCCAAAAACACTCAATCCCCCAAACCCAACAACAACACTATCCCTTTTCCTATCGGAACGGTGCGGCGCAGCGCGGCGCGGTGCGGTGCGGTGCGGTGCTGTACACTCTCCGGTTGCCAGAAACCACCGCCGCTTCATTTTCGATTCCGATCTCACTGCATTGGCTTCTCGCTACTCTTCGGTTAGTTCACTGAAGCTTATAGATCTGTTTTCGCTCTCGTTTCGCCATTGCGAGTCTGCGTTTTCTGCATGTTAGTTCGCTAAACACGAATTTCAACTTTGCCTGTTTCGTTTCTAGCGATTTTAGATGTTTCTTCACTTCAATTCGCTGCTCAATTGAATTAGGCTCCGTTTGGGAAAACAACTTTATGATCATAAGCCACCATAAGCGATTATGACGAAGCGCTTGTTCAAATAAATTGATAATAAACTATATATATATATATATATATATATATATATAAGCATAAGCTCATTTTCATAAGCTGTTTGTATAGCGCTTATGCTATCAGATAAGCTCAAATAAGCTCTCCCAAACGGGGCCTTAGTCTATGCGGACTAGTTGGCGTGACGCCATTGATGATGATATCTGGAAGTAGTAATGATGAGGGTTTAGGAAAAGAAAATTTCAATTCAATTTAATTTTAGGAAAGCTTAGTTTTCTTTGCCTTTTTGTTTTTTTGTCATTGTATGCTGTTGGTGCATGTGAATTGTGAAATTATTGCTTACTTTTTCTTTGATGTTGTTGATGGCAATGAGTTTGGTATTTTTTTTTAGTTATTGAAAACGACTATGGTCTTTTCTGGTAGTTGTAAGGGTGTTATGGGACCAAAGCAATGAGAAGCCAGTGCCACTACATAAGCTTTGGCATGAAGCAATGAGAACTTGAACTTTTTTGACAATGTAGCATTGTTAACCAATTAGATTATTATTTTTTCCTTGTTGTTATTGACTACACATGTTTCTAACTTTTTGCTACGAGAAAAGTTAAAATTTGATGACATTAGATTAGAAAGGCATAAATAGACTGATATTGGTTACACTTTCCTAGCCCATGTGTTGCTTTATATCATGCTTTTTCAGCATTGTGGTTTCTATTATTGAACTTGCTTCTTGCTGAGTGTTAACACTTATTTTCTTTGGCTTCAACTTCAGTCCCAGGATGGTTGCGCAGAACTTCGTAGTTGATTTGAGCAAGCCCCTTGTTTTCCAGGTACAGGGACAACCCTTCAAGTTCTTATTTCAAACTACATGCCCTGTTTTTGCAGTATAATTAGAATGTCATATAGGTTTCTTTCTGTTTATGGGTTAACATAGGTTGATATAACAAGTGGATGCTTATAAGTTGTACCCTAAGTAATCGTTGAGTGAACCTGACCAATTTTTTTAATTTCTATAGGTTGGACATCTTGGAGAAGCTTATCAAGAGTGGGTTCACCAGCCCATTGTTAGCAAGGAAGGCCCCCGTTTCTTTCAAAATGATATTCTGGAGGTATAGACTACAACTACAAGAACGAAAGTCTTGCTACACTCAGTGGTGTTGGTTAGACAGAGCAATTGATGCCATGGGCATCATCAAAATCCAAGTTTCTAGTAAAACCATTTAGATAATGGTCTTTTTATTGTTTCTCCAAATTTTTTCTTTGCTACCTCCTCTACTTTTTATTATGACTATTTTCCAATTCATCTACTTTTCTCATGGAGCTTTTATTGATCTTCTTCTCACATGACTAAACTTCATGAGGCGAGTTTCAGTTTTCTTGCCCTAAATTGTTTATAATCTAAGTTTTTCCCTGGCTATTCACTCAATTTTTTTTTCACGTATTTATAATTTTCTACTCATTCACCTGTGCATTACCATCACCAATACATTTATTTTTTGCTCTTGTCCACCCATCACATCCAACATTTACTGCCATAGCGGCTAGCGCAATGCTAGTAATATAGCTTTCCGATAAATTTTGATGGGCATGTTGCAACTAATTGGGATTATGGATCTATCTTCAATTCTTCTATCAATCGACCACATTAAAAAAATTTAAATTCTATGTTCTGATAATTCATTTTAAGATATGAAGTGTTCTTGACTTGTTATTACTTGGAACAGTTCTTGACACTCACAGTCTGGTGGGCAATTCCTGTCATTTGGTTGCCAGTTGTATGTTGGCTTGTATATAACTCTATTCAAAGGGGCCTCAATTGTCCTCATGCAGCTCTAATGGTGGTTCTTGGCATTTTCGTGTGGTCATTGCTGGAATACTCATTGCACCGTTTTCTTTTCCACATTAAAACAAAAACCTACTGGTTAGATCTCTCTCTCCCTCTCCCTCTCCCTCTCTCTTGCCTTTTTTTCCACATAACAAAATCATATATTAATTTTGAGAAATGCTACCCAACCAAACATCCTCTCCAACAAGCTCTTTTCAACACATATTATTTGATAAAATTCGCGTGGTTCCACTGAGGGTGGATCTTACCAAATGGGGAAGTGAAGCTCCAAATGATTTAGTGGGTCCCGTATCAATTTCACATAATGATAAAGTGTGTATTGGAAAAAGCTTGTTGCTAGCCATATTCGATAGTTTTTGCTTGTAGTTGTCTTTTACCATGTCTGCTTAGAGTAACTACTTATTGATTTGGGTAACACTGAAAGCTTGTGTCCTTTTTTGTTCTTTTTTTGGTTAACTATTGGTTCAGGGGAAATACCATGCATTATCTTCTCCATGGCTGCCACCATAAGCATCCCATGGATGGCTTGAGACTTGTTTTCCCCCCTACTGCAACGGCTATATTATTGTTCCCGGTATCTTCTATGCCATATTATATACTGCTCTCTTTCATAATTTATTTGCTGCTCAGAGAATTATGGGATTTTAAATTTCTTCTAAGTCAGAAAGTGTACCTTTTCTTTTTTATCTTTCTTCTCTGTTTGAATAGAAACTTGGCTTGCTTAAGTTTTTTGGTCCTTTTATTGTCACAGTAACAACCTATTCATGTTAGTCATTCTTTTTCAGTTTGTTCATTTGAATAGAAACTTGGTTTGAATTTATTTTTAGTTTTATGTTTGAAAAGGATAGTTCTTCCCCAAATAATTATTTGACTTGTTTATACTCTCATTCCGTGATAGGAGCTTAATAAAATCAAAGAAATGTTGCTTCTGGATTGCTTTGCTGAAGTCACATAAGAGGCTTCAGCTTTGTAGACCAAAATTTGTAGCTTTCTTTCGAAAATGGCTAGAATACTTTTTGACATTTTATAAAATTATTTGATTAATCATCAATATAGATATGTCAGGAGGATTGGTAAGATCTAGAGATAATATGTGTACACACCATGGTTTAAGGTTCCTTGAAGTGATGTTGGTGTTTTTGTCTGCTGTGTCATCCAGTTCTGGAACGTGGTGAAGCTCATGTCCACCCCTTCAACTGCGCCTGCTTTACTTGGAGGTGGCTTATTGGGTTATGTAATGTATGATTGCACACATTATTACTTGCACCATGCTCAGCCGAAGACTGAAATTCCCCGAAACCTCAAGGTACAGACATTTCCCTCCTTTAACTGTGGATGGCAATTAAATTACCATTTATTGCTCCAATGCTGCTAAGAAAAACCATTTTGTTCTATA
This sequence comes from Lotus japonicus, assembly GCF_012489685.1. Classification (NCBI taxonomy): domain Eukaryota; kingdom Viridiplantae; phylum Streptophyta; class Magnoliopsida; order Fabales; family Fabaceae; genus Lotus; species Lotus japonicus. The sequence continues at coordinate 58,293,901 of NC_080046.1, read as the reverse complement.
TCACTGATTAGACAAATAGTTGTGTAGTTTACCTGTTATAGCTGATAGTATTTTATTTCAGTAGAAACTGAATGGCATTAAACTGAGATACAGTGAATGTAGAGGCATTTCCCCCCTAAATTAATATGCTTATCAGCCTCTTGAAATATGGGTCCCAAAACATGACAGTATTTTGGGGAAGGAATTTGAATTTGGTCTTCCTATTCTTGGAAACTAGTTTAATTTTCACAGATTCTGCTAGGGACCCTAAAATCCTGGATAGAAGTTTGTATCTTTTTTTTTAATATCTGAATTCTAAACATGATATTGTCATAATCCCAAGGAAAACTGAAGGATTTAAATCACTTGTAAAGGGCAGATTTGAAAGTCTCTGTACTATCCCTGTTATTCCTTTTGCACCTTTCTGTGTATGTAACATATGCTAGGATGAACCTAGAAAAACATATACTAGGATGGCTTCCATCCATACGAGAGCAAATCATGTGTCCCTTATTTTTCTGCAGAAGTACCACTTGAATCATCACTTTCGGATTCAGGACAAAGGCTTTGGGATCACTTCATCACTATGGGATAAAGTTTTTGGAACACTTCCTCAATCAAAAGCGGAAGCCAAAAGTATGTAAGTTAGTTACTGTCGAGGTGTAGCATATGTTGGTTGGGTTCAAGATTTCCTGTTTTGTTTATCTAATTCATTTTGCTCCCCAATAAATGTTTGTGGGGGTTTGCGTTCTATCTTTAGTCAGTTTTATGGTGCCAAAGTTCAACAATTGAACATTGTCTAGAAATTGATATCTTGTATCAGATTTATGGTGGGAATCTCATCTCCTTGTGAATATTCCTTTCTGCTGTAACTTTATCACCAATATGATTGTGATACATAAAAAAGCCTAATATAAAATTAAAGAACTTAACTATATTTTTGTCACATGAAAAATATTAAAAACAAGAAGCCTACAATTACTGTAACTTCTTTGGGTTTTTTTTTGGCGCGCATCAAGTGTGTCCTCTAGCCAATAACAAGAGGCCTAGAGATCAATGAAATGGGCTTTGCTCCTTCTAGTAATTCAGTTTTCAAAACATGACCAAAGTTCGAACCTTGTGTCTGCTGGTGGAGGTGATAAAGAAAGAGAAGAAAATAAGAAGATAGCAAAGTTTCAAATCGTCTGATTCGTCCAGAATGTTCAGATGCCACTCTTAAGATTCCTCCATAAAAACGTCTTGATCCGATGAGGTCCATTCCAACGCCACACTAACGAAATTACGAAAGTCAATGAAATCTTAAGGAAAATGGAGAAAGATAAGATGTAAAAAATGGTTTTTGAGCTTTTGGTTGGAGTTTATGGATCGATCAAAGAGATTGGGCTTTTTTGAGCCGTGGAAAAATGAGGGAATAAATTTGGATATTGATGAAGGGAAAGAGAGAAATGGGCTAAAAAAATGGTTTTTTTTTCTCTCTCATGGTGAAGGGGAGAAGATATATTTTTTTTTCATGAAGACCCTCTCCTATTTTGTGCCGAAGGAATCTTCCTAAAATATCCGTACCTCCTACATTTATTCAGAAATTGTCTCCCATTTTGCTGTGATCCGCCTGTCCAATGTAGTGCTGTGTGTGTCCTTGTTGTGGGTAGGTGTGTGTGAGGGAGAGAAAGGAATAAAAAGGACAATAGTGACTGGATGAAGAGAGTGATAAGAGTGGTGCCTTAGCTTAACAACATTGATATAATGATCTACACGTTTTCTCTTCTATAACAATTCCAAATCTTTTTTTCAAGATTAAAAAGACTATAGAGTCAAATGATGACAACGAAGTGAAATTATGTTAGATCGAAGAAAACTTCCATACACGATAGTGATAGTGATGATCATCTCTAAACGCTTCACTAGCTAATGCATCTGCAACCATATTACAATCTCTAGGAATATGAGACAACAACAGAACAATCAAGTTGCAATCCACCATTCCCCCAACTCAGTGTTTCACATCACACAACTAATAAACGATAAAATAATGTTTACTCATAAGAATATACACTAATCTTCAAATTATCAGAATCATAATTCACTTTCCTATAGCTCAAGTTTCAAACATGTTGTAAATCAACCTTTATCCCGTGCTCAACTTCTCGGCATCCCCATTCCTATAAGTCTATAACTTTAGGACACCTATATTCTATAAAAAAAAATACTTTTAAAAATATTTTAAAGTCAAATATTACAATATATTTTAAATTCAATTATTTTAATAAATTAAACTCAAACTACTCACTTGCCAATTCAGTTCACAACGTAGTTGGACTGCTTGTCATTAGTGTTCAACACTCACGAGTCACGACCACACCACCATCTTTCCTCCTTGTCATCAGTGTTCACTTCGACGGTGACGACGCCATTTCCGCTGCCATTGCCGTTCCTTCACCTTCACACCACCTTCGTTTTCTCCATTTCGAGCTTCGACTTCACTGCTTCAACAGTGACGACTACTCTACTCTGCCGTTGCCGTTCACCCCCTTAACCATCAACGTCGCTGTTACTCGCCGATCACCGGAGTCTCCAGTCACCCTCACCACTTGTTTCACAAAAGTGTCTCAAAGGTGACACCTTTTTTTTCACATTTCCTCACCTGTGACATGAACTTGACATTTACTTTTTTTCACCCTCACCACTTGTTGCATTTTTTTGTGAAGCACATTGACATAGAGTTTCATCACTTTGAAAAACCAGCTTGAGAACAAAAAATGGCTCCAGAGGAGGCTGTGATTCCTGAGCCTGCAAATGGCTGCAGCAAATGCCATGAGGTATGCTTTCATTTTTGTTTAATCACAATGCCTAGAGTGAAGATACATTAATCCTGTTATCTTAGTCATTTTGTAGGAGTAAGGATGCCTCTTGGACTTTTAGTTGTTTAGGAATTATATTTAAAGTTATTAATTAGGTCCTTAAATGACATAATGATTAGTTAATGATCATGGAGTTACATACGGCTATTTAATCTAGGGCTATTTATTGTCCCTGAAGGATAGCTCAAGTGGTAAGAGCTTGGGACATAAGAGTTGGGTGGGATGAAGGGTGAAGGGTCTAGGGTTCGAACACTAAGGAGGACTAATTTACTAACAATTAACATTTGCATATCAAAAAAAATGTAGGGGTTACATGTCTCTTAAGTTCATATATGTATGCGACGCGTGTTTATTGAGCTTGGAGTGTGTCTCGTTGATTAAGCCGAATTAACGTGGGTTGTAATTCGGTGACTATGCCGGGCTACCGTCGGCGGTAGCTCAGTAGATCGTACACAGTCAGTCAAACCATTAAGCCTTATGCTTATTGGGCTTGAAGTGTATTAGCCAGGTAACCGTGGATGGTTACTCGGTGACTAGGTTCGGCTACCGTGTGCGGTAGTTTGGTAAATACAATTTCTTTTCTTGATTCCCCGTGCATGTGTTTTGCATTAGTGCTAGTTTCAGTTTGATTACAACTCATCAACTTGACATTTTTTATTTGAATGTTGTGATCAGTTGAAGAAGAAGTGTGAGAAGGTTGTAGTGGGGCGGAATGCTCTTCGCCAAGCTGTCAAGTTCCTTGAAAAGGGAATTGAAAATCTGAAATCTGAGAATGAGAAGCTCAAAAAAGGTGATCAATCATGAGCCATGACTTGGAAGCTCAAAATTTATTGAATATGTTGCCCCAATCCTTTGGTAATGTATTGTCTGCAGATATTCAAGAAGAACAAGCACAGAGAAAAGTTGAGATAGAGGGAAAGCTGGAAATATCCAATGCTTTTGCTGCTTTAGAGAATGAAGTTTCTGCCTTAAAATCTGAGATTGCTGCACTGCAGCAGAAATGTGGTGCTGGTGCTCGTGAAGGAAATGGGGATGTGGAAGTTCTGAAAGCCCCTGGTATATCTGATACTGAAAAGGAAGCCAATAGCTTGAAAAAAGAACTTGTGGAGAAAGAAAAGATAGTAGCTGATTCCGAGAGGAAGACTTCTGTGGACGAGAGAAAGAAGGCTGCGGCGGAAGCAAGGAAGTTATTGGAAGCTCCGAAGAAAATAGCTGCTGAGATAGAGAAGCAGATTGCGAAAGTCGAACTTCGACAAGTTCACTTGGAGCAACAAGTTAATGAAAGAAAAATGAAGCTGGCTTTTGAGCTGTCAAAGACTAAAGAGGCAACCAAATGGTTTAAAGCTGAAAAGAAGAAGCTGTTAGTGGAGAAAAGAAATGCTGAGTCAAAGATGGAAAAAGCTCAGGAGAGGTCTGAGGTTGAAAGAAAGACGGCCGATATGGAAAAACATAAGGCAGAGGAGCAGAAGAAGCTTGCTGAAGATAAATTACAGCTTTTGGCAGACAGTCTACAGCTTCAAAAGATACGTGCGGAGTACGCGAGGGAAAAGCTTAAGCGTGAAAGGATGAAGGCTGAGCATGAAGCACATCGTCGCCGCATATTAGAGCATGAATTACACCACTTAAAGCGTGGTTACATTCAATTTCTTGATCAACTTGACTTCACTAAGGTTTGTTTCATTGCTGAACTTCTTGCTATCATTTATGAAGTTGGAGTACGGTTTGTCATCTTTTGTTTCCTCTAATCATCATGAAACATCTCAAAAGAATTAAAAAAATGAGACGGTATCTTGAATCCAATATTGAGATAGAGGATAATAAGTTGTCTTTAATTTTAATAATACTAGAAGAGGCAACTGCAATGGCATTAGGGAAAAAAATCTTTTGTTTCTGTTATTGGCAGATCAATTATTGAGCATGATAGGATGAGAAAAAGAATTCATGATGCAGTTGAATGTATTATAAATTTATCTTCTGATGGTAGAAAAATTACAATGCAGCTTGCAAATTTATTGTATGGAGAAATGGATAATTTACACGCCAAGAGTGATAGGGCTCACAAGAAGAGGAAGAAATCTCATTGGGGTAAAGATACTTCTGTGGGTGAAAAGAAGGAAACAAAGGAGATGAAAGCTGGAGTCTGTGAGGATGCAAATGGCTGCAAACACTATATCTTTCCCGCATCATATACTCCCATATCTCAAGCATGCGGGGAGAGGATATTTGATGCATTAAATAATTTTGGTGATGTGGTGAATGGCAATATTATGAAGTTGCTACACTTAGAAAATGTTGCTGATGAGGAATGCTTTAGAAAAGCAATAGATGAGCCTTTGTCGCCATTTCTTCCGGAGATAGAAATGTTAGATATGGATAATCTGATGCTTTTGGCAGAGTAAGCACTTCTTGAAGACTTATTATTTGGTGCCATTGATGTTGAGATATATTCCAATGAGAGAAAAATTGATGCCTTTTCAGTTCCTTCTAGCAGATTAGCACACATCTCAAATTAATACTTTAAGATGTAATTAATACTTTCATTCTGTTACTGACCTTAGTCATTGAAAACTCTATTATGGGAAATTAGGTGGCCTTAGACCTTAGTTAGGTTTCACTTAGTTGAGAGCTTTTAAACATGGCTCCTGTTGCTCTCTGAAATTGCACACAACTAATTCCTGGGATAATTTATATAGTTTCTATATTTATTTGTTTGGCTTTGCTTGATCTATCAACATGCTATTTTCAAGGGTAGTTTAGTTTTCCAAAAAGGTAATACTGTTATCTGAATTGTTCTGTTTGGAAATTTTCAATGTTCTGTATTCAGTTTAATTCGTTAGACTACTACCTGCTTTAGGGGATCATTCCTATGTAGTTTCAGTATGTTATATTGCATAATTGCATCACTATATTTCTCGCATAACCTTAGTCTACTATTTTCCTCGTGAGACACAATGAATATACATAATTTGTTTAAAAAAAGCACTTTTGTTTAGAAATCACAACATCTTACTGAAATTTTTGAAACTTTGAAGCGTATTGCACTTTCGAGAAGCTACACTCTGTAGTTTCTCCGCGAAAGTGGAACAACTTATGACCTTTAATCTTATCGCATACACAAAATCAAAGATAGCAATGTTCAAGCACTTCATCATTGTTTTACAACATTAAAAGGACCGAAAACAAAATAAAATCCAACCCTATATAGCAGCAAATTGATAGATATAGGACTCTAGCAATACAGTGCCTTATTCCCAGCTCTTGCATTTCTTGTCTTTGAACTTCATTGTTGAAACTGGAAGTGGAGGGATGCTCTGCTCATGCCTGAACACATTTTCAGGATCCACTTTGGTTTTAATCTTCACCAACCTGTTGAAGTTATCTTTGAAATACATATTACCCCAAGCTGTGGCTTGTATGTAGCTTGTGCTGTTCTTCTTTCTTGTTCACCCCCAAATCCAGATCTCTGTAGTTCACATATGCTTCCCTCGGGAACTTTGAGACATAAGGAGTCATGAAGTTGTAAAGCTTCCTAATCCAATCTATGTGCTTTGAAGCATTCTTGTCTCCATCTTGCCAAAGAGTCAGGTACTGGATTTTGTAAAGTGTTCCATTTCTGTGAGGGAAAGGAATATCAGATTCTGAAAAATTGTTCATCATTCCACCATATGGGTTCCATATCATCAAGGGACTGTCTTCCTCCAGCAATCTTTGCCATAGACCTTGAAGCCCGATTTCCGGAATCGGTTCCCTCACGAAATATGATTTGGCTTTGAAGTAGTTCTTGAAAGATGATTTTCCATCAAGCAGAGCTTCAGGAGGCGTATCATTTGGATAGCCTGCAATATAGAGCACAGATTTGATCCAGCTAGTTTCCATGCAATCTTTTCTTGTCAAACCCAATTCAGGAAAGCTTTCCTTCATGACTTGGAGAAGCCTCTCAGCCCCACCAAGAAATTGAGAATTGTAAGAGGTTGTGATAGTTCTCTCAGTTTTGTTTGCAATAGTTGCTGGTTGAATGATGACTCTCATAAAGAGATCCTCATCAATTTTGGGTGCCACTTCCTGCCACCTATGAAGAACCTTGGTTGCATCTTGCTCTAGGCTCCTCATTACTGTAAAAACTGTCACAGTTTCCGGAACAGAAACCAACTTTATGTTCCACCAGAGAAGTATACCAAAGCGTCCTCCACCACCTCCTATAATTGCCCAAAATAAGTCTTCCCCCATGGCTTTCCTGTCAGGGATTCTTCCATTGGCATCGACTATTCGCGCATCGAGGACATTGTCAGCTCCAAGGCCATACTTTCTCATCATGGAACCATATGCTCCTCCTATGATGTGTCCACCAACACCTAAGCTTGTGCAAAGGCCTGCAGGGAAGCCATGAATTGCTCCAAATTTATTTTTCTGGCTCTAACATGCTTAGTTACTAATGAAAAAAATCACTACAAAATGTATTATGAGTTATGGCAGTTTAAACCATCACAAAATTAAAATAGAGGATTGAAATTAATAACTCACCATTTTAAAGGGATAAAAATGTATAAAAAATTTAAAGGTGGCTCTAACATGCTTAGTTACTAATGAAAAAAATCACTACAAAATGTATTGTGAGTTATGGCGGTTTAAACCATCACAAAATTAAAATAGAGGATTGAAATTAATAACTCACCATTTTAAAGGGATAAAAATGTATAAAAATTTAAAGGGGAACCAAAATCCATAACTCACTATTTTAAGGAATATACATATTTATAACTTTTTTTTTCATTAGAAAAAATAAGATGGAAAAGACAATCAAGTCAAATCATGACAAAGAAATGGAATAACGTTGGATGGAAGAAACTTCCAAACACAATGGAGAGTGTCATCTCTAGACACTTATCCAAGTAATGCATCTGCAACTATATTACAATCTCTAAGAATACGAGACAAAAGAAAAATCAAGTTGCAATCAAGCATACCCCTAACTCTATGTTTCACATCACGCAACTAATAAGTGATAAATCAATGTTTACTCAGAAGGATATGGATGGATATTCTCCAAACTATCAGAATCATAATCCCCTTTTTCTATTGCTTATGGTTCGTTTGGTGGATAGATCAACAGATAGGATAGGATAGCAGCAATCCTATATATCCTGCTGTAATATGTTGATTGTTGCAACAGCAGGATAGAATAACACTATCATGTCTCTTATCCTATTTTGTCTATCATGTGTAAAAGTTATCCTAAGGGGGGAGCTAGGATAGAAATTATCCTGATAGGATATGATATTAGTTTTTTATTTGTTTATTACCATAACCTAAAATTAATTAATATTTAACTTTATATAATATTAATTAATAAATATAAAATTTCGTTTTTAATAAAATATTAATTTTATTACTTATGAATTACTAGTTGGTATGGTTAAGTTAAAATTATTTAGTTACTAATAAAATTAATTAAAAAATAAGATGATTTATAAATGGTGAAAATATTGAATTTACTCATGTAAAATAACTAAATTTTCATTATCACTTACTACTACTTAGTTAACATTATTTTTTGTTATTTATTTTATAATAAAAATACACAAAATAATTCTTCACTAACAATAAAATAGGCTACTCACATATATTTTCATATTAATTTTAATAGTAAATATAGAGATATTATTTAAAATGCTTTCTCTTCTTATATAATTATAATTAATAATTTAAATATAAATTACAGAATAATATCTTTAATAAATTTTTTTACAAAATTAATTAATCTTTATTTATCATTGATCACTTACCACTACTAAGTTAAAACCCATTGGTTACATATATAATAATCTTAATTAAAATAGACTCTCTCTGAAAAATTAAAATAGGCGAATCAATAAATATAAATGTAGTTTTAGTTAATATTAAAACATAAGCTCATTTATAAAAATGTAAAAATTCATTGTTAGTATCATAACTTATCCTGTCCACCTCAAACACAGGATATGATAGAGCCTATCTTGCTTTTATCATATCATGTCCTTATCTAATCACTTCTCTATCACATCCTGCTCTTATCCAATCCTGACCCCCAAACGAGTCCTAAAACGCAGGATATGATAGAGCCTATCTTGCTCTTATCATATCATGTCATGTCATTATCTAATCATTTCTCTATCACATCCTGCTCTTATCTAATGCTGACCCCCAAACAAGTCTCAAAACATGTGGGAAACCAATCTCTAGAAGTGAGCTTCTCACCATCCCGATTCCTATAAGTCTATAAATTTAGGACATCTATATTAGATCAAAAAATAATATTAGTCCATGTTTTTGTGTCGCCGACTCGCCGTGTCACTTGTCAATTGAGTTCAAAACGTATTTGGACTGTTTGTCATCACATCAGAGTTCCACACTCACGACCAGTGTTCACTTCGACGGTGACGACGCCATTTCCGCTGCCATTGCCGTGCTTTCACAGTGACGACGTCTCTGCCGTTGCCGTTCACCCCCATAACCAGTTCACCGCCGCCGACGCTGTTACTCGCCGATCACCGGATTCTTCAGTCACCCTCACCACTTATTTCACAAAAGAGTCTCAAAGGTGACACCACTTTCACATTTTCTCACCTGTTTCATAAGTTTAATGTTCTCCCATGTTTACTTGTGTGTTTCATTGATGACTCTTAGCATTTTTTGTGAAGCTCATTGCCATAGAGTTTCATCACTTTGAAAAACCAGCTTCAGAAGAAAAATGGCTTCAGAGAAGGCTGTGATTCCTGAGCCAGCAAATTGCTGCAGCAAATGCGAGGAGGTAAGCTTTCATTTTTGTTCAATCACAACGCCTAGACTGAAGATACATTAATCTTGTTGTCTCAGTATTTTTTTATGGACAAATGTTAGTTGTTAATAATGTTAGTAAATTAGTCAATCTTCAGGGTTCGAACCCTGTACCCTTCATTCTTCATCTCACTCAACCCTTATGTCCCCTAGCTCTTACCACTTGAACTAACCCTTGAAACTTTTAGCTGTCTTAGTCATTTTGTAGGATAAGGATGCCTCTTGGACTTTTTGTTGTTTAGGAGTTATATTTAAAGTGATTTATTAGGTCCTTAAATGACTTAATGATTAGTTAATGATCATGGGGTTACATGTGGCTATTTAATGTGGGGTTACACGTCTCTTAAGTTCACGTATATATGCGGCACTTGTTTATTGAGCTTGGGGTGTGTCTCGTTGATTAAGCCGAATTATCGTGGGTTGTAACTCGGTGACTAGGCTGGGCTACCGCCGACGGTAGCTCGGTAGATACACAGTCATTCAAACCATTGAGCCTTGTGCTTATTGGGCTTGAAGTGTATTTAGGTGATTTAGCCAAGTAACCGTGGACGGTTACTCGGTGACTAGGTTTGGCTTACCATGTGCGGTAGCTCGGTAGATACAATTTATTTTCTTGATTCCCCAATCCCCATTTCCCCTGTGCATGTGTTTTGGATTAGTGCTAGTTTCAGTTTGATTACAAGTTACAACTCACCAACTTCACATTTTTTATTTGAATTTTGTGATCAGTTGAAGAAGAAGTGTGAGCAGGTTGTAGTGGGTCGGAATGCTCTTCGCCAAGCTGTCAAGATCCTTGAAAAAGGAATTGAAAATCTGGAATCTGAGAATAAGAAGCTCAAAAAAGGTGATCAATCATGAACCATGACTTCGAAGCTTAAAATTTATTGAGTATGTTTCCCCAATCATTTGGTAATGTATTGTCTGCAGATATTCAAGAAGAACAAGCACAGAGAAAAGTTGCGATAGAGGGAAAGCTGGAAATATCCAATACTTTTGCTGCTTTAGAGAATGAAGTTTCTGCCTTAATATCTGAGAATAAGAAGCTCAAACAAGGTGATCAATCATGAGCCGTGACTTGGAAGCTCAAAGTTATTTGAATATGTTGCCACAATAATTCGGTAATGTATTGTCTGCAGATATTCTAGAAGAACAAGCACAGGGAAAAATTTGTGATCAGTTGAAGAAGTGTGAGAAGGTGGTAGAGGGGCGGAATGCTCTTCGCCAAGCTGTCAAGATCCTTGAAAAGAGAATTGAAAATCTGGAATCTGAGAATAAGAAGCTCAAAAAAGGTGATCAATCATGAGCTATGACTTGGAAGCTCCAAATTTATTGAATATGTTGCCCAAATCATTTGGTAATGTATTGTCTGCAGATATTCAAGAAGAGCAAGCACAGAGAAAAATTGAGATAGAGGGAAAGCTGGAAAAATCCAATGCTTTTGCTGCTTTAGAGAATGAAGTTTCTGCCTTAAAATCTGAGAATAAGAAGCTAAAAAAAGGTGATCAATCATGAGCCATGACTTGGAAGCTCAAAATTATTTGAATATGTTGCCCCAATCATTTTGTAATGTATTGTCTGCAGATATTCTCGAGGAACAAGCACAGAGAAAAGTTGCGATGGAGGGAAAGCTGGAAATATCCAATGCTTTTGCTGCTTTAGAGAATGAAGTTTCTGCCTTAAAATCTGAGAATAAGAAGCTCAAACAAGGTCATCAATCATGAGCCATGACTTGGAAGCTCAAAGTTATTTGAATATGTTGCCCCAATCATTAGGTAATGTATTGTCTGCAGATATTCTAGAAGAACAAGCACAGGGAAAATTTTGTGATCGGTTGAAGAAGAAGTGTGAGAAGGTGGTAGAGGGGCGGAATGCTCTTCGCCAAGCTGTCAAGATCCTTGAAAAGGGAATTGAAAATCTGGAATCTGAGAATAAGAAGCTCAAGAAAGGTAATCATGAGCTATGACTTGGAAGCTCAAAATTTATTGAATATGTTGCCCCAATCATTTGGTAATGTATTGTCTGCAGATATTCAAGAAGAACACGCACAGAGAAAAGTTGAGATAGAGGGAAAGCTGGAAATATCCAATGCTTTTGCTGCTTTAGAGAATGAAGTTTCTGCCTTAAAATCTGAGAATAAGAAGCTAAAAAAAGGTGATCAATCATGAGCCATGACTTGGAAGCTCAAAATTATTTGAATATGTTGCCCCAATCATTTTGTAATGTATTGTCTGCAGATATTCTCGAGGAACAAGCCCAGAGAAAAGTTGCGATGGAGGGAAAGCTGGAAATATCCAATGCTTTTGCTGCTTTAGAGAATGAAGTTTCTGCCTTAAAATCTGAGAATAAGAAGCTCAAACAAGGTGATCAATCATGAGCCATGACTTGGAAGCTCAAAGTTATTTGAATATGTTGCCCCAATCATTCGGTAATGTATTGTCTGCAGATATTCTAGAAGAACAAGCACAGGGAAAATTTTGTGATCAGTTGAAGAAGAAGTGTGAGAAGGTGGTAGAGGGGCGGAATGCTCTTCGCCAAGCTGTCAAGATCCTTGAAAAGGGAATTGAAAATCTGGAATCTGAGAATAAGAAGCTCAAGAAAGGTGATCAATCATGAGCTATGACTTGGAAGCTCAAAATTTATTGAATATGTTGCCCCAATCATTTGGTAATGTATTGTCTGCAGATATTCAAGAAGAACAAGCACAGAGAAAAATTGAGATAGAGGGAAAGCTGGAAATATCCAATGCTTTTGCTGCTTTGGAGAATGAAGTTTCTGCCTTAAAATCTGAGAGTACGAAGCTCAAAAAAGGTGATCCATCATGAGCCATGACTTGGAAGCTCAAAATTATTTGAATATGTTGCCCCAATCATTTTGTAATGTATTGTCTGCAGATATTTTAGAAGAACAGGCACAGAGAAAAGTTGCGATAGAGGAAAAGCTGGAAATATCCAATGCTTTTGCTGCTTTAGAGAATGAAGTTTCTGCCTTAAAATCTGAGATTGCTGCACTGCAGCAGAAATGTGGTGCTGGTTCTCGTGAAGGAAATGGGGATGTGGAAGTTCTGAAAGCCGGTATATCTGATACTGAAAAGGAAGTCAATACCTTGAAAAAAGAACTTGTGGAGAAAGAAAAGATAGTAGCTGATTCCGAGAGGAAGACTGCTGTGGACGAGAGAAAGAAGGCTGCGGCGGAAGCAAGGAAGTTATTGGAAGCTGCAAAGAAAATTGCTCCAGAGAAGGCTGTGATTCCTGAGCCTGCAAATTGCTGCAGCAAATGCGATGAGGTATGCTTTCATTTTTGTTCAATCACAATGCCTAGAGTGAAGATACATTAATCCTGTTATCTTAGTCATTTTGTAGAAATAAGGATGTCTCTTGGACTTTTTGTTGTTTAGGAATTATATTTAAAGTGATTTATTAGGTCCTTAAATGACATAATGCTTAATTAATGATCATGGGGTTACATGCGGATATTTATTCTCGGGGTTACACGTCTCTTAAGTTCACGTATGCTGCACGTGTTTATTGAGCTTGTAGTGTGTCTCGTTGATTAAGCCGAATTACCGTGGGTCGTAACTCGGTGACTAGGCCGTGCTACCGTCGGGGGTAGGTCGGTAGATACACATTCATTCAAAATTTCAAACCATTAAGGCTTATGCTTATTGGGCTTGAAGTGTATTTAGGTGATTTAGCCAGTAACTGTGGATGGTTACTCGGTGACTAGGTTGGGCTACCGTGTGCGGTAGCTCGGTAGATAAAATTTCTTTTCTTGATGCCCCGTGCACGTGTTTTGCATTAGTGCTAGTTTCAGTTTGATAACAACTCATCAACTTGACATTTTTTATTTGAATTTTGTGATCAGTTGAAGAAGAAGTGTGAGAAGGTTGCAGTGGGGCGGAATGCTCTCCGCCAAGCTGTCAAGATCCTTGAAAAGGGAATTGAAAATCTGGAATCTGAGAATAAGAAGCTCAAGAAAGGTGATCAATCATGAGCTATGACTTGGAAGCTCAAAATTTATTGAATATGTTTCCCCAATCATTTGGTAATGTATTGTCTGCAGATATTCAAGAAGAACAAGCACAGAGAAAATTGAGATAGAAGGAAAGCTGGAAATATCCAATGCTTTTTCTACTTTAGAGAATGAAGTTTCTGCCTTAAAATCTGAGATTTCTGCACTGCAGCAGAAATGTGGTGCTGGTGCTCGTGAAGGAAATGGGGATGTGGAAGTTCTGAAAGCTGGTATATCTGATACTAAAAAGGAAGTCAATCGCTTGAAAAAAGAACACGTGGAGGAAGAAAGGATAGTAGCTGATTCTGAGAGGAAGACTGCTGTGGACGAGAGAAAGAATGCTGCGGCGGAAGCAAGGAAGTTATTGGAAGCTCCGAAGAAAATAGCTGCTGAGGTAGAGAAGCAGATTGCGAAAGTCGAACTTCGACAAGTTCACTTGGAGAAACAAGTTAATGAAAGAAAAATGAAGCTGGCTTTTGAGCTGTCAAAGACTAAAGAGGCAACCAAAAGGTTTGAAGCTGAAAAGAAGAAGCTGTTAGTGGAGAAAATAAATGCTGAGTCGAAGATTAAGAAAGCTCAGGAGAGGTCTGAGCTTGATAAAAAGACCGCCGATATGGAAAAACAGCAGGCAGAGGAGCAGAAGAAGCTTGCTGAAGACAAATTACTGCTTTTGGGAGACAGTCTACAGCTTTAAAAGATACGTGCGGAGTACGCGAGGGAAAAGGTTAAGCGTGAAACGATGAAGGCTGAGCATGAAGCACATTGTCGCCGCATATTAGAGCATGAATTACACCACTTAAAGCGACTTTACTAAGGTTTGTTTCCATTGCTGAACCATTTGCTATTATTTATGAAGTTGGAGTAAGGTTTGTCATTTTTGTTTCCTCTAATCATCATGACACATCTCAAAAGAAAAAAAATGAGACGGTATCTTGAATCCAATATTGAGATAGAGGATAATAAGTTGACTTTAATGTTAATAATAAACTTTCATATTGTGATTCCAACTAGAAGAGGCAACTGCAATGGCATTAGGGAAAAAATCTTTTGTTTCTGTACTTGCAGATTAATTATTGAGCTTGATAGGATGAGAAAAAGAATTCATGATACAGTTGAATGTATTTCAAATTTATCTTCTGATGGTAGAAAAATTAAAATGCAGCTTGCAAATTTATTGTGTGGAGAAATGGACAATTTACAGGCCAAGAGTGATAGGGCTCACAAAAAGAGGAAGAAATTTCATTGGGGTAAAGCAGATACTTCTGTGGGTGAAAAGAAGAAACAAAAGAAATGAAAGCTGGTGTCTGTGAGGATGCAAATGACTGCAAGCATGCAGGGAATGGCAATATCACTCGCATCGTATACTCCCATATCTCAAGCATGCAGGGAGAGGATATGTGATGCCTTAAACAATTTTGGTGAAGTGGGGAATGGCAATATTATGAAGTTGCTAGACTTAGAAAATGTTGCTGATGAGGAATGCTTTAGAAAAGCAATAGATGAACCTTTGTCACCATTTTTTCCGGAGATAGAAATGTTAGGTATGGATAATCTGATGCTTTTGCAGAGGAAGCACTTCATGAAGACTTATTGAGTCCAAGTTAGTTAGATTTGATGCCATTTATGTTGATGAGATATATTCAATTCAGTTTAATTCGTTAGACTACTACCTGCTTTAGGGGATCATTCATATGTAGTTTCAGTATGTTATATTGCATAATTGTATCACACTATCACTATTTTTCTTGCATATCATTAGTCTACTATTTTCCTTGTGAGACACAATGAATATACATAATTTTTTTAAAAAAAGCACTCTTGTTTAGAAATCACAATATCTTACTGAAAATTTTGAAACTTTGAAGCTTATTGCACTTTCGAGAAGCTACACTCTGTAGTTTCTCTGCGAAAGTGGAACAACTTATGACCTGTAATCTTATCGCATACACAAAATCAAAGATAGCAATGTTCAAGCACTTCATCAGTGTTTTACAACATTAAAAGGATCAAAAACAAAATAAAATCCAACCCTATATAGCAAATTGATAGATATAGGACTCTAGCAATACAGTGCCTTATTCCCAGCTCTTGCATTTCTTGTCTTTGTGCTTCATTGTTGAAACTGGAAGTGGAGGGATGCTCTGCTCATGCCTGAACACATTTTCAGGATCCACTTTGGTTTTAATCTTCACCAACCTGTTGAAGTTATCTTTGAAATACATATAACCCCAAGCAGTGGCTTGTATGTAGCTTGTGCTGTTCTTCTTGTTCGTCCCCAAATCCAGATCTCTGTAGTTCACATACGCTTCCCTCGGGAACTTTGAGACATAAGGAGTCATGAAGTTGTAAAGCTTCCTAATCCAATCTATGTGCTTTGAAGCATTCTTGTCTCCATCTTGCCATAGAGTCAGGTACTGGATTTTGTAAAGTGTTCCATTTCTGTGAGGGAAAGGAATATCAGATTCTGAAAAATTGTTCATCATTCCACCATATGGGTTCCAAATCATCAAGGGACTGTCTTCCTCCAGCAATCTTTGCCACAGACCTTGAAGCCCGGTTTCCGGTATCGGTTCCCTCACGAAATCTGATTTGGCTTTGAAGTAGTTCTTGAAAGTTGATTTTCCATCAAGCAGAACTTCAGGAGGCGTATCATTTGGATAGCCTGCAATATAGAGCACAGATTTGATCCAGCTAGTTTCCATGCAATCTTTTCTTGTCAAACCCAATTCAGGAAAGCTTTCCTTCATGACTTGGAGGAGCCTCTCCGCCCCACCAAGAAATTGAGAATTGTAAGAGGTTGTGATAGTTCTCTCAGTTTTGTTTGGAATAGTTGCTGGTTGAATGATGACTCTCATAAAGAGATCCTCATCAATTTTGGGTGCCACTTCCTGCCACCTATGAAGAACCTTGGTTGCATCTTGCTCTAGGCTCTTTGTTACTGTAAAAACTGTCACAGTTTCCGGAACAGGAACCAGCTTTATCTTCCACCAGAGAAGTATACCAAAGCTTCCTCCACCGCCACCTCTAATTGCCCAAAATAAGTCTTCCCCCATGGCTTTCCTGTCAAGGATTCTTCCATTGGCATCGACTATTCGCGCATCGAGGACATTGTCAGCTCCAAGGCCATACTTTCTCATCATGGAACCATATGCTCCTCCTATGATGTGTCCACCAACACCTAAGCTTGTGCAAAGGCCTGCAGGGAAACCATGAACTGCACTTTTCTCTGATATTCTGTAATTGACTTCGCCGATAGTGGCACCGGCTTGAATCCAAGCACTGTTGTCTTCTATATCAACATTGATATCGCGAAGCTTGGCCAAATCAACGATTATGAAGGGGGTCTCATTTTCAGAAACATACGAGAGTCCTTCGTAATCATGGCCTCCGCTGCGTACTCTCAGATGAATACCAAGTTTCTGTGAGCAAGTCACAGCAACTTGGACATGGGAATCGGTCAAGGGTGTGAATATGAACTCGGGTTTCGGCGCTGAAGGCACCAAGTACCTTAAATTCTGTGCTGAAGAATCCAGGATTTTGGTAAATGAAGCATTGTTTGGAGTGTAAATTGACTCATAAAATGGAGCTGCTTTGTCTGAGTAGAAACTGAGACATTGGATAAAACTTTCTTCAATTGAAGCTGAAGCTGTCAATGAAACTAATAACAAGAGGATCAAACTTGCTAAGTGTGAACTTGGTGACAACATGATTTTGTGTTCAGGTCTTTGTTTCTATGTTTTGTGCTGAAGGAGGCTGCTACAAATGTCATATATTTATATGATTATGTATGAGCTATGGTGCCAACTAATGTGATGCACTAGTTTACGTTTAATTGAGCTAAGACAAACGTCATACATATGAAGAGTATTGGCATTATCTTGGGGTTAATGTTCTCATTTTAATTATTACATTGTGGAACATGAAGTTTCTGATCTATCTTTGATTACAAGAACATCTACCACTTTCACATTTAACACAATCTGAAAAGAGTTCTCTGTTTTATTCCTGATAAAAACAACTCTACAAGCAAAGAAACATTCTTCAATGGCCCCACAAATTTTTAATTTTTTTTATACTAAAAAATTTAGGGTTAGGAGATGTTGTTCCGGTCCAAGGCAAGAAAAGTTGTTGGGCTCAAAGAGCACTTACAATCACATTTACCTCAACCTAAGGGGATGAGTGAGAGTTCAAACATGCAACTTGTCAGATACGAGAGTCTGTCATGTTTCACTCGACCAACCCTTCAGGTTAATTTTTTAAATATTTTTGAAAAATACTAGATAATCAAGGAATGAATTCTAAAACATTTTGGAAGAATAGTATATAAGCATGTCTGCGTTCTTGCAGCATGATATGATCATGCAATAACTAAAGTAAGATCTGCATAAATTGTTTAATAAATTATCTTCCATAATATTAAATTAATTTCATGGCTTTATAGTGGGGATAACTGGTAGGTCCTCAGCGTCACTCATTCATAGGTACATTTGTTACTTCACTCAAGTTTAATGGTACACGCTTAAGTTTTGAGATACTTGTTTGCTAAGCGTGGTTAATGTAAAGAGTGGAAATTTCCCTCAACTTGGAGTAATCTACATCAGGATGAACAAATTTGTAGGGGTAGTGTGTAAGTCATAAAAATATGGCACACTAGGAAAGAAAAGAAAACCAGTACTATTTTTACCTATTATTCAACACAACTGTATTCATAGATACTCGAACCCAAACCTCTACTTTCAAATAATGTTCTAAGCTAAGGCATGTTGAAATAATATATGGGTGGAATATTAATCAATGTGCCATTTAAGCAAGTAGTGGATTTGGGTCATGTTCCGACAAGAATACGTGAAGCTTGCCGAGCTGAGTAAGACTATCATCATCTTGTCTAAACAAATGTATACAAGTTTGATTGGAAGAATGTGAAGTCGATCGAGTTGGTGGCTAGGTGTACATCCTAGGATTTAAATAATAATGTTACATCCTAGCAGGAAATATACCTCAGATTTTTGGTGCATATCTGGAAAGTGGTAACAATATATGCATGCCCATTTGCATAGTTTAACAACAATCTTGCACAATAAAAATACCAAAAAAAAAGAATTTCAACGCAACACGTAAGGATAAGAGTAAGACCAAAATGAGAATTAGTGCTTCAGTCATTGATAAAGGGAAAATCTACTATTTAATGATAACACTTTGAACACTACCACTAATTAAATGCTTATAAAAAAAACTACCACTAATTAAATTAATCTAGAACTTAAATTCAAGCGATATACTAGCCACAAGCAAGCCAACAAAGATAGTGACGAAACCTTTTTAGTTGCACTGGGAAAAAATGGCACATTGTTAGATGAGCAGTGCTAATATATAAAAGGGTGGTGGACTTTCAATTTGAGAGGCCAAAATGAAATAGAAAAACGTATAATGTTTTATTGTTGACTTTTTTAGTTGAAGATGAAGGGGTTGTTCAATATCTGATTTTGGGTTCAAGATGAAGTTGGATGATGATGAAGACGATGATGAAAAGTTTGTTTTGATTTTAGTTGAGTTGGGTGTCTAATTTAGTGATTAGGTTATTTTGGGGAGGGAGGGGGGGGGGGATTTAATTTAGGTTAGTTTATTAGGTGATTGATTTAGTTATAATTAGTAATCTGAAATTTTGTGTCGTGTTTTCCGATGCACCAAAAAAATAAGTAGTCTCAAATTGAGGATTAAGTTTTTTTTGTAATCTTTATTTTTTAATGAATACTTTGAAGTAAAATTAGTTATTAAGTGTAAAATAAATATTAATTCAAATCACACGTGGGAGTGCCCCATAAACACTAATCGGACAGGTAAGCAAGTCATCTGAGCTCAACTAGGGCCAATATTTCCTTAAACGCATGGATAAAAAACAAAGTATTTTTTGGGGAGTGATGAAAATGGAAGCAAGAATAAACACATGACCAATTTGATAATTGACCTTTTCGACATAATTAATGTAATTTTTTTTTGCAAATTGTTTTAATAAGTTTTGAATATTTCAGGAAGAGTATTTACATTTCAAATAGTATCTAAACCTTAAATAACACTTTTTTTTTCAGTCTCTATTCATATTACATCTATCACTTTTATATTTTTCCTTCTTATCTTCTGACAATAAGGTGTGCATTTTGCGGGAGGATTTTGGAGTACTTTGTAGTCGTCTAAAGGGCCGCAAAACAAATCATGCGACGGTTGTAAAAATGATGTATTAACATAAAACGCTACAAAATGTCACCAAGATTCATTTGTCTTTTAGCCGTGTTTTGTTAAATTCAGCAAAAAAAATGTCACATCTTCAGTTAGAAGATGCACTAAACCCTTTAAACCTAATACTACTTTCCTCAATCACATCTAACTAAAATCTAATTAGTACTGACATTTTGATCCAGTTTCTTTGGGAGACTAACAATTGTAACCTTAGGGGGAACCGGTAAAGTTTCACTTTCCATGCAGTGATTACTCCAAAGCTTGAACCTCCACCTCCTTTTATAGCCCAAAAGAGATCCTCACCCATCAAAATTCTATTTACTATGTTCCGATTAACATCTACCATTTGAGCATCAATTACATGATCAGCTGCAACGCCATCTATATCTATATATATATGAAAATAATGTTTCCTTCTAGAAGCCTATGCCACATGGCACCCCCAAATTCTTCCAGTTTCCCTCCAAGAAAAAAAAATCCTTCCTTTTTTTTTTCCAACATAAAACCACATGACTCACATAATTATTGTTATCTAATTTAATTTTCAGTTTTCTTTGATAAACATAAAATAGAAACAATTACAAAACACATGCCTAACATTCAAAAAATTAAACAATACGGATTGAAAATTATTTTTTTATTAAACAATATGGATTCAAAAAAAAAATTTAGGAATGAAACACATGCCTAACATACAAAACCCAGATTCTTTTTTATTAATTTTTTTTACATCAAATCTATATATATTAACCCAGCTTTTTTTTATACAAAATAACTACAACACAGCTGTTAAAATAAAAATCGCATGATGTTTTAACAGTATAAATAAATAGTGCAAAATTATAAGTTCAACCCCATGTTTAACACTATTTATTAGCAAAAAAAAAAATAAAACACAGCTTTTAAAATAATACCAAAGAAAAGATGATTTGCAATACAAGTATATTAAAAAAATTCATTCAAATAATTTTTAAAAAATTTCTATTTAAAAAAAAACTATTGTTTTTTTTTTTAATTTAAACAGCCATTGTTAATTCGGTCAAAATCATAAAGTTTGTACATAAATTATAAATGTTTTCCTATTTTTAATAACCATCAATCCTAAAATTGATTGCATCATATGAAAAGAAGGTTTTCTTCTAGAAATCTATGACACATGACACCTCCAAAGTTATCTATTTTCCCTCCAAGAAAAAAAACCAATCTACTTTTTTGTCACAACATTCAATCATAACTCACCTTAATTATTGTGGTCTAATTTATTACATTTTAATTTTCAGTTTTCTTTTATAACCGTAATTTTGAAAACATTGCAAAAATAATGCCCAACACTCATTGAATTAAATAATACGAAAATAAAGATTTGAAAATAATAATTGCATAATTTTTTAAAATATTAAATGAAAAATTATACATTTAACAATTATATGAAATTAAGAATTTGAACATTTTAATTGAATAAGGTCTTAAAAAAACTGATATTTACGAAAAAATAGCATGAAATCCATATTTGTTTTTACAAATATTATCAAAAAAACAAAAATATTAAAATAATAATTCATTAATTTAAAAAATAAACATATATTAATAAAAAAAAATATTGACATTCATATGTCATTTTTTATATATATTAAAATACAGCTATATTAAAAAAAGTCATTCAAATTTCAATTTTTTTCCTATTTTAAACATCCATTAAAACAATCATTATTAGGTTTCTCCATACTCATTATTAAGTTTCTCCAATCACTACATAAATTTCAAATTTTTTCCTATTTTAAACAACCATTAATGCACGTTCAAAAAAAAACGTTAATGCTAAAATTGATTGAATTATATGAAATTAAGAATTTGAACATTTTAATTGAATAAGGTCTTAAAAAAAACTGATATTTACGAAAAAATAGCATGAAATCCAGATTTGATTTTACAAATATTATCAAAAAACAAAAATATTAAAATAATAATTCATTAATTTAAAAAATAAACATATATTAATGAAAAAAATATTGACATTCATATGTCGTTTTTTATATATATTAAAATACAGCTATATTAAAAAAAGTCATTCAAATTTCAAATTTTTTCCCTATTTTAAACAACCATTAAAACAATCATTATTAGGTTTTTCCATACTCATTATTAAGTTTCTCCAATCACTACATAAATTTCAAGTTTTTTCCTATTTTAAACAACCATTAATGCACGTTCAAAAAAAAAACGTTAATGCTAAAATTGATTGAATAGCTTTTAAAAATAATAATTGAATATTGTAATAAAATATTAAATAAATAATGAAAAGATATAAATTATACATTTAAAAATTATATGAAATTAAGGATTTGAACATTATAATTGAATAATGTTTAAAAAAAAAAAAACGATATTAACGAAATTGACATGATCCTCCTGGATGCTAAGGTTTATTTACAAACAAATTCATGCCCTTGCGGTTTTTTAGATATGAGCATGTTGATCTGTTTTCAAAAAAAAAAAAATCTTTCATCCATATTTTTTTTAACGAAAATCCAACAATTTCCAGGGTGACAAGATTCACGCTACAGTGTGGAGCAGCCACGTTGTAAAATTTGAGTCAGCCTTAAAAGAGGGGGTGTGCTATGAAATTGTCATTCTCAGCGTCGCTATCAATAATTACAAATAGACACCTTGCACTCATCCATGCAGGTTGTATTTCAAGTTGCAAACTGAAGTGAAACCTATAGAAGCTCGAAAAATTCCCTATTATGGGTTTAGCTTCGCACCATATGGTTCAATATTTGAAAATCTTAAAGAGGACGAGGAATTGATCGGTATGTGTAAAAAGTATTTGTATTTTTTAAATAAATATAGAGATCATCACTTTTAATATTTTGATGCAGACGCCATAGGTGTTGTCGTAGCCAAATGATAACTATCAGACTTCAAGAAAGAAGTTACTACAGTCAACTATATTGTTGTTGATTTGGATGCTCTAGAGTAAGTATTATATTTAAAATTTCCTTCAATTTTTTAAATTTAAACACTATTTATTCATTTTATCAATTAAATAGCGGAAGTGAAATCCTAAGGTGTACACTGTGGGAAGATTTTGCTCAACAATTTTTACAATATGTTGCTGAAGGACACGATGGTCCAGTGGTTCTTATTCTGCAGTTGGCTAAAATGAAAATGTACAAAGGTACTGACATATATTACCAAAAAATTCGTATTTTATTTATTAGTAAATACTTGGGTGTGTAGGATTATATCTTCCAAGGTGAATCTTCAGTCATTGACAATTATATGTTGCTCTATCTAGAGTAAAAAACAAACAAGGGCTACAGATCCTAATAGAAAATCATGATGATCTACCTTCTGACAAAACAATTCATGTTGTGTACGAGGGAGTATTTTCAAATATAACTCTATAAGGTATGGTTTATAGAGTACTATATATTCATTTACATTCGGTATTATAAATAATTTATGTGTTAATATGTTAATTCTAACATGTAAAATATTTTTGGGTGTTTAGGTGGGTTGTATATTATATTTTTTCATGCATCATCTGAGTTTAATAGGTTCAGGGAAGGAAGAACAACCGTAAGTATATAACGTACATGATTCTTTGTATTATAGTCATATAGTTTTTTTTTATAGGCAAATGTTAGTGGTTAGTTGTTAGTAAGTTAGAAAATCCCTTCAAATTTCCCTTCCAGGATTCGAACCTTGGACCTTCCCCTCCCCAACCCTTATGTCCCCTAACTCTTACCACTTGAGCTAACTCTCGGTGACATTATAGGCATATAGTATTCTATGAAAATAGTATTAATTTTTCTTTTTACTAAATAAATATTACAAAATTCACTTAATTATATTGGATGTGAATTTATGCAGGTCAAGAAAGCATGCACGAAGCAACAAAGGATTTGTGTCAGAAGATTCTGTATCGCTGTCTTATGTGCAGTTCATGTTTTACACCGCAATTCCGCTCCTTGCTGTTCTTTATGAATGAAGACCATTTGTTAATCTTTTTTAGTATTACACAATAATCTAACCATTGGTTTCATCAGCCTTTCAATTTCCACTTCAAGACTTTAGACATTACGCTCGAGTACATTTATGTATGCCTGTTTACAGTATCTATCATTCAGATTGAGTGCTTTTATTGAAGGAAAACAAATTGAAAATAAGGACTCATTGAACTAAAAATAAAGAAATAGAAAGATCACCTGTTTTACTGCTCTTGAACTTGCACCAGAAACTCAATTCTTGATCATCCTTTTCTGCCTCCTATCAACAGTATTTTCCACCATGTCCTCAAGAGCCATCATTTTCCTTCCATGTTTTTGTATATTAGACACATCATAGGTGGAGGAAGTGCAACTTGGTTAAAAGCATCAAAAAAAATTGAGCGAAGCACAGCCATTCAACAGGCTGCTTAAGGCTGTTCATATTTTATAAGCACAAAATGAATGAAATAAAGAAAACGCATGGAAGTAAGAAGCATGAAGAAATTAAGAAGACAAATTGAACTGTTGGAGAAAAAGATATGGACATGGCGTAATCATTCTCTCTTTTTTCCAAGTCTTTTGGGTCTCACCAAATATAAACCAAGCAATACATTTTTTTTGGGTAAGCAAAATTGTATTGAAACAAAACCAGTTCCAAGCTAGAGAATCCATGGAAGAAAGAAATGGTGCAGGTTTTGGGGTTGATGAATTTTACGATTGAGAGAAACATAGGGTAAAAATGTCGATTCTGGAAAATGCTGATGGAAGATAAAAGGATGAGCTTTTTGGGGCCATTTTGTAATGTGAGAGAGAAATCATAATGAAAAAAAATGTTCAGATAAAATAAAATACATTTTTTTTGAATGGAAAAAAGAACATTAAAACATGGACGAAGGTTGTTGAACAACTATAGAAGAGATATAATTGAATTAAATTGTCTTTTTTTTTTTTAAAAGAAATTTGGTGGTCAATGAGTCAATCTATCTAAGATTTAAGAATTTAATTTCAAAAAAACATTTGGCATCCTTAATATTATATCTTCTACCTTTCGAAATAAAATTATCTCTCTCTTATTCATTTAACAAAAAAAAGTTATTCCTCTTATATTTTATTTCACAACTTTATAGTTTGAAATTCAAATGAATTAAAAACATATTTTGACTTTAAACGTTGAGTGAATTTAAGTATTTTAAAAAAAATCTTAATTTCTTTCATAATTAATTAACTAAAAATTTAGGTTAATTAATACAAAATATTCACTATTAAGAATATATATTTGAACCATTTGTTAAAAACATATTTACTAAAAAGATAAAAAAAAACATTATAAATATGGTTAAATGGTTAAGTATGTATGCCAAAATTTAAGTAAATAAATACTTTCAGTTTGGTTTGGATCGGTTCGATTTTGAACATGGGAAGAAAATATCGATTTTTGCGGTTTTCGGTTTTTTTGGTTTTGATTTTTTTGGATCGGTTTGAGCGATTTTAATTGGTTTGGTTCCGTTATGAACATCCCTATTTCATGATCCTATTATTTACTCATTCTTCTATTGTCGATTCGCAATTATATATTGTTCACCCCTTTTTTAAATCATGAATGGGAAAGACGGAAATCCTTCCATTTATCTGCTTGGATTGATAAAATGGATTTTTCCTCCATCGTCCCTGGTAGCCGGTGGTTACCAAAGGTATGATCAAAGAATCAAAGACAACTTTTCAAAAAAAAACAAAAGAGCCAAAGACAAAAGACTAAAAAGGGGAACGAGTTCAAACTTAAAAGTAATAGTCACTTGAGACTTTATTCAAAAATAAGAGAAGTCTTTGGATCTAAATAATTTTGGTAAATTATCTATTATTTTAGTTTATTTAATATGGGGATTTATTCCTATGATTTGATTTGCGTTTTATTAGAAGTGGGGTTTCATTTTTTTATTACATATTGATTTCTCTTTGAAATTAAATTTTTGAATCAAAATATATATTATTATTATTATTTATATTGTTATTATAAATAGAAATATTGATACGAAAAATGATCAATCGAATATTAATAGTTAGACATGTATTAAAAAATTAAAAATACTGATTTAATTTAATGTATATACAAAATTTTTAGTGAATCTAAGTCTTATAAGTTAAAAAATTTGAATTTTTTTATATTTAAATAAGTAAAAATTTATGGTAGATTAATACACAATTATCAATATTAAGAACATATAGTTGAAACAATTATTAAGATATATTTACTAAAAAGATCCAAAATATAATATTACACGAAATTTAAATTGTAAATAACAAAAGTCACCCGTGCAGGGCACAGGTAATTCCGCTAGTGTTTTCTGAAAATGGTGCCAGACCCACCTGGGAATCCATGAACATTACTTTGATTTGCAATAGCATAGTAGAATTCTCCAAGAGTGGCACCTGATTGAACCCATGCACTTTCATCTTCGATGTCTGAGATCAATTATGAGGAATGAATCAACATCAGAGATGTAAGAAAGGCCCTCATAGTCATGACCGCCGCTTCGAATTCTTACTTGAAGGCCTTGTTTCACTGAACAGGTAATTGCTGCTTGGATGTGGGATAGTTCTTGTGGTGTAACAATGAGGTTTGGTTTTGGTATTGAGCTGTCCAGGAATCTGGGGTTCCTAATGGAAGATTGCAGATGAGATTCCTAAGATGAAGTGTTCTGTGTGAGTACTACTTCTTCTTTGAATTTTCTAAAGTTAGTGAAAAACATTGAAGGAAAGCCCTTTCAATGTCAACAGAAATGGAAGTTTCAGGGAAAATTGAGATGATGAAAATGGTAATTGATAATACTTTAGCATAAGTAAAAGCCATGTTTATTTTTACACTTATGCATTCAGAGCTTAATTCTTAACTACTTAAAGCTAATTCATGTGGCTATTTAGTGCTTCAGAAAAATATGTAGGGTGGAGTATTATTTAGTTTAGAAGAATACTGACCATTCAATAATATTTAGTTTCTTTTATTTTTAGGATTACTTAGACAACTAGAATTATTTCTAAAAAATAAGGTAAACAATTATCTAAAATATTATTTGTCCATTCGGGGTTAAATAAACAGTATATAAAAAAGTGTATATTTATCTTTTACTATCAAATATAGATGCAAATGGAGAAAAAACTGTAACACAACTGGTAAATAGTTGAAATCCTTACACATCTAAGACATTTGTGGGAGAAACCTACCGATTTAATGTGATTTCAGAACTTCGAGATATTATTCCCATGGCTGTCAGGTGTCGGCTATTATGATGGGTTGGAAAAAAATATAAATGCAAAGGCAAATCTCTGCTATATTTTGTTTTGGGAATGAATAATATAGCCTAGTTAGGGCTAGTACTTGCTAGCACTTTTTTTTTGGTACATCGGAATTTAAATTGCATTCGCCAGGGATTGAACCTTGGACATTCCCCTCCCATCCCATATGTCCCCGCTCTTACCACTTGAGCTATCATTAGTATTAGGTTCGTGTAATAATTAAATGATTTAAATTAAATATTTAGTTTATAATAAAGTCTTTCACTCAAATAGTACCGTGGGCTAGAAAATTGACCAAAAAAATAGTATGGGCTCATATAGTACTAACTTTGGTGTGATAGTTTGGAGCTTTTAGCCCATAGTTTTGTCTAATGCAGCAGTAGTCCATCAAGGTCATAATAGTGAAATACCTCATCATTTTTGTTTCTGTAGTTATTTGGTAACAAGTAACAACTAACAACAATCACTCTCATCACAACCAAGAGGTTCTCTCTTGATACATGTATCCTTTTATACATGTAAGTTAGGCATTTCACTAAAAAATGGCAAATTGACAGACAATCGACTTTGTGGCTGAGAGATTGACAAGGTACTGATAAATCCAACACCCTAAATGTATGCATGCAATTTCCATCACAGAATATTCTATTCTTTAAAACATTGTAATTGCCAATGCTTATTCCTTTCTTAATAATCAACACCTCCCCAGCTCAAATCATACTGTCTGAGGCATAAAATAGCCGCATGAATTAACTATAAGTAGCTAAGCCCTGAAAATCCATATAGGTGTGTATAAACAAACATGGCCTTTACATATACTAAACTAGCACTACTATCAATCACCATTTTCATTTCAATTTTCCTTGAAACCTCCATTTCTTTTGACATTGAAAAGCCTTTCCTTCATTGTTTTTCCTCAATTGTAAGAAATTCAAACCCAACTGAAGAAATAGTACTAACTCAGAATAGCTCATCTTATGAATCTCTTTTGCAATCTTCCATAAGGAACACCAGATTCTTGGACAGTTCAGTCCTAAAACCAAACCTTATTGTTACCCCACAAGAACTATCCCACGTCCAAGCAGCAATTACATGTTCAGTGAAACAAGGCCTTCAAGTAAGAGTTCGAAGCGGCGGCCATGACTATGAGGGCCTTTCTTACATTTCCAATGTTCCATTCCTCATCATTGATCTCTCCAATTTCAGGTCCATAAGCATCGACATCGAAGACGAAAGTGCATGGGTTCAATCAGGTGCAACACTTGGAGAACTCTATTATGCAATTGCAAATCAAAGTAATGTCCATGCCTTCCCAGCAGGTAGTTGCCCCACTGTTGGTATAGGAGGACACTTCAGTGGAGGTGGATTTAGCACCATTTTCAGAAAACATGGTCTTGCAGCTGATCATGTAATTGATGCTCAAATCATAGATGTTAATGGAAAGATACTAAATAGAAATTTGATGGGTGAGGATCTCTTTTGGGCTATAAAAGGAGGAGGAGGGTCAAGCTTTGGAGTTATCACTTCATGGAAAGTAAAACTTGTACATGTCCCCCCAAAAGTCACAATTTTTGACCTCCCCAAGAAGTTGGATCAAAATGTCAGTGAAATTTTCCAGAAATGGCAAACTATTGCTCACAAGCTTCCAGGGGAGCTTTTTCTCCACTCTGTTATGGGAGTTTCAAATTCACCAAAACATGGTGGAAAATCTGTAATTGTATCATTCACAGGACTATATCTAGGGATTGCTGAAAACTTGCTTCCATTGATGCAGAGCAATTTTGCTGAATTGGGTTTGCGGCGCGATGATTGCACTGAGATGAATTGGATTCAATCTGTTCTCTATCTTGCAGGTTATCCAATTAATGCATCATTGAATGTGTTGCTTCAGAGAAACCAAACATTTGGAAGTTTCAAAGCAAAATCAGACTATGTAAATGAACCTATTCCTAGAGCAGGTTTGGAAGGGTTGTGGAAAATGTTACTTGAAGAGGATTCACCATTGTTGATCCTGACACCTTATGGAGGGAGAATGAGTGAGATTTCAGAGTCAGAAACTCCATTTCCACATAGAAATAAGAGCATATTTGGGATTCAGTATTTGGTGAATTGGGATAAAAATGAAGAAACTAAAATGCATGTAGAGTGGATGAGAAGGTTATATGCATACATGAAACCTTATGTTTCAAAGAACCCAAGAGGTGCATATTTAAATTATAGGGACCTTGACATAGGAGTGAACCGAGGTAACACAAGCTATGAGGAAGCAAAATGTTGGGGTTTGAAATATTTCAAAAGTAATTTTGAAAGACCGGCAAGAGTAAAGGCTCAAGTTGATCCTAGCAATTTCTTCAGGCATGAACAGAGCATTCCACCTTTGTCAGATTGATGTATTAACAACTCTTATACAATTAGGAAAAATGTATTTTTTTGACATCAATGTTTTAAAAGCAATTTGTAAAACTAATTATTGAACTAGCTAATAAATATGAATGGTGCTTACCACGGTCTTTTTATCTAGGGAAAAAGATATGTCTCTGCTAGGGTTTTTACCACGGTCTCCATCTGACCCACAGCCGCCACTCTGTTGACCCACAGCCGCCACAACCGTTTTCTTGCTTTTCCCGAGGTACGTTGCATGGTGCTGTTTCTGTACTGTGCATCGTGGTGATTCCGATTCTTTCTTCTTGGCTGCACGATAGCCATTCTATTTATGTTTCTCCATCAATACCTTCGAGCTTCTGTTGGTTTCCGCTTCTGCTTCCATGGCTCGGAATAGAAACGTTCGACTAGCTGGTGCTGAGAGAGAGGTTTTGAAACTGGGGAGAGTACAGGTGTAAGGCTCAAGTTTTAACGCTTTGGATAAGTGAATAAAATAAAAGAGTTATTTGATTAAGATAAATTTGGGAAGGAAAAAGGTTCAGGAAAAGTCCAAGAATTTATCGAAAAACCGATAAGAGTTATAGCACGACTAACATACGCTTAATCCTAGGTCAAAGGTATTAGTGAATAGTTAATTTACACTTTAGGACACGATGGAAACTAATTCCAAAAATCCTCAGAGAAATGTTAGAACTTCTCTTTTCCGTCCTTAAAGAATCATTTCGATGCGAAATCCTGGAAAGTACGAACGTCAAATTCCAATTCTCGGAAGTTTGCCGAAACGGAATCCCTGATAGTTCGAGAAACCTAAGATCGACAGACGATGAAGACTTTTTCTATTCGGAGCTGCAAATGAAGATTCCACCCGCGTTCTCCTATTTCTTTCGTCATTCCTAATCTTTCTTCAGAAGGAAGTTTTCTCATCCGACGATCACTGCAAAAAGTAGTTTTTCGGGATAAACCGACTTACACCGACTTATGCCGATTTTGGATCTTTTGGTTTAATTCCAAGAATCCTGTTTTGAGTTCTGGAATTCTGTCGCCATAACCTATCTTAGAATGCGCAGAGGAACGCGCAGGAAAAATCAGAATCGCAAAAAAATCATTTTTCCGTTTTTTCCAAAACCTATAAATAGCTCGAAAATTAGATTTTTTTGAGAAAAAACACCCATTTCCCCTCCCCAAACCCGCGAGCACCTAGAGAGAGAGAGAGAATCCGGATCTTCGTCGTTTCTTGCCCGTTTGCTTCATCGATCGTCACTAATCGAAGACCTCGAGGTAGGTAAACTATACTCTCCTTCGAATCGTCGTTTCTGTCCACTTCTCCTGCGACTTTCTGAGTTCAAAATTTTGGGGTTTTTGAAAAACTGTTCAAATCAGCTGATTTCAGCGTCTAAACTTCTTCCCTGCATGCTCCTGAGCGTGTTCTGCGGATTAGATTTTGTCAAATGTCGACGAAATGCCGTCGGGATCAATTTCTACCCTAAATACCCATTTTTCGGCAAAGTCGCAACCTTTACGCTCTAATCTATCGACTTGGCTTAGTGCTAGTAGGATTTGTTGTCATAAACGTCGTTGTGGACGTCCCCATCCAATTTGTTTTTCAAAAATCCAATTTTGAAATTCTGAGCTAAAAATAATGACCAAACTACCCCTATATCAGTTTTCGATCCGAAAATTTTTCCGAGCCTAGAACCGTCTTAGTTACGGCTTACGTTAACCTAGGAACCAAGTTTGATCGAAGAAAAATCGACCCTCCCAATTACAGGAAGTGGCCGAGAGCTATATCAAGGGGGGGGGGGAGAATCCGATTTTTCGAAAACTTGTCTTAACGCGTTAGATTGTCGTACCACGGAGGTAGTAGTGTACTGTGTAACCCTAGGACTCTTTGATTGCTGAGTTTCTGACTCTTGGTGTTGATTTCTGTGATTTTTGCTTAAGGTTCGTTTGAGGAGATTCCCAGAGATCAAGGAGAAGAGCTTGAGGAACATTTCGAGGAAGAAGCTGGAAGACCCACCGGTGAGGGCTACTCTCTGAATTACTAGATAATGCTTTAGGTGTCGACAAGTTCGACTTGATTTATGTGTTATGCACTTAATTGCTAAATGCCTGAATTGTTTCTCTGGGGCTTCAGCCGACCTTGTTGAGTAATTGATGCCATGATTTTGTGTGCTAAATGATTCACATGCTATGTGCTACATGGTTAACTTAGGATGTGTTGGAATATGCTGTCTATGCTTTTGACTGAGCTGTTTTATTTATGCTATTCCACTTGTGCCTGAGATTCTGAAGAGTGAGGTTTACGGGCAGGTCATGCCAAATTTTTATGAGATTTTGAGAGAGTTTTAAAAGGACGAACGGAGTTCGGACCTTGTCAAGCTCCAATGGATCGAGACCTTCTCAGGGAATTACTTGGGATTATGGGAACTTGAAACTCATAGGGAATACGATAAGACTAAAAAGGAGCTATTTTTACAAAGAAAATTCATAAGATATTAAACAACCTCTAAACCATTAAATAAAGATAACAATCTCGGATGCAAGCTTTGGATTGAAGTTTAGTTTTGGAGAACGAGAAGTGTCGTCGGATCCAAGTGTTGAGAAGATTGCGAGTTCTGGGTATGTTGATACTCATTCGCTCTGGGAGCAGTTTGTTTAGCCATCCAAGGGATGAGCCGAGAAGCTTCACTGAGGTGTGAGACCTTGTGAAAGCGTGATACTCCACTGAGGCGTGAGACCTTGTGGAAAGCATGGATCTTCACTGAGGCGTGAGACCTCGTGAACAGCATGAAACTTCATTGAAGCGTGAGACTTCGTGCAAGTGTGTAAATTCACTGAGGCGTGAGACCTTGTGAAAGCATAAAACTTCACTGAAGCGTGAGACTTTGTGAATGTGTGAGACTCCACAGAAGCGTGAGACTTCGTTAGAGCATTGATGACTCGAAGAGTTGTCGTGAGTGGTTGCACTCTTTTGTTTATGGTTAATTGTATTTTGTCGCAGAATCGACATTTACCTTAGGGTATTCTTTTAGAGACTTTAAGTTATCTAGAACACGTGGCGACGTGTCGGGTGAGGTCGGAGACGTTGTTTGGCTAATCACTTGCATTCATGCACTCATTTTGAGGTTAATACACGGCGTGATACCGGACCTCGGTGGATTCCAAAATGGTCATAAGACCCGGATTTCCATATTTAGGACACTACGGTGGTCCTCAGTAGCAGACGGAATGGCAGACCTACGGGTTCACTGCTGATCTGACTACTTTTGTGTGGTGTAAGAGACGCCCGAGCGGAATGGTCCCACTTTGGTCGGTGTTAGGGCTGACTCGATGGTGTCCATCCTTCTTCCGGAATGCATTTTGTTACCCAGCATTGCATTTCATGCAACATACATGCTGACTTAGTTGCTGAGTGTGATTGGTAACTGTTTATCCTATTTTTGAGGCATGCTACTTGTTTTATGGTTCTTTATATTCATTGTGATACATGCAACCCTAGGAATCTATCCCACAACTTATAAGCCTGAGCGGCAAGTATTTATTAACCTATAATTATATCTGGTTTTATTATTTATATAATTCTTTGGAGTTGACCCTCGCGTCTACTGTGTGTGTTTGGGCGGACTACGCCATTTGTCAGATGAGTATGGGGGATTGGTTTACCATGGTCAGCCCCTCGGGGGGGACCAGGTACGAGATGCTTGATCAAGACGACCCAGGTGCATGGTGTTGGGTCCAGGTGGGCCAGCATCCTGCCTGCAGGTAGCATTCGAAACGGGGCGCTGTCTGCTACGCTATAAGAAATAACGTTGCGCCCTCACTAACACCAATTGGTTTTGGCGTAGTGGTAAGCGCGTGATCCTACAAGTGGTATCAGAGCCAGGTCCCGTGTTCGAATCCCACGGAAGGCATGCTGTGCAGCTAGTTTGGCTGGCAGGTGCTGGGGGGGGATTGTTGGGTCCAGGTGGGCCAGCATCCTGCCTGCAGGTAGCATTCGAAACGGGGCGCTGTCTGCTACGCTATAAGAAATAACGTTGCGCCCTCACTAACACCAATTGGTTTTGGCGTAGTGGTAAGCGCGTGATCCTACACATGGGTGGTCGATCCCGAGGGCCACCGTGCGACCTACACCGGTCGGGTCATGGAGGACCGTGTCGACCGATTCGGACGTTTGACGGAAGGGGTGATGAGGAGGCACATAGTGAGCTTCAACCTGCCTCCAGGAGTACACTGTGGACCCGGCTTGGGAGTACCTCCACCGCCACCATCCCCTTCGGATGATGAGGACCCCTCTGAGGAGCTGCCAGTAGGTGGGGCTTCGACGGAGTCCAGTCCGTCTGCTGCTGCTGTCGTTGCGGATCTCGTTCCGGGCCCCGAGCCCGAGAGGCCAGTGCAGGAGCGCATTAGGGTGGACAGAGAGGGCAGTGTTGAGTATGTCGACTTAGTCGTCCTGGATGCAGATTCGGATGACGACCGCGCTAGCGCGTAGGATCGAGTGCTAGTGTGGGCTCCTCGGGTAGGGAATAGTGTAGGAGTAGTGTCGATGCTCTGACCGTCATGCTTCAGTTTTGGGGACAGGGTAGTTTCCTACCGGTAGCTTTTTGTGTGGTTTCCTATGGGGATCACAGAGAGCTGGTTGGATTTTTAGGGGGTCTTTTCTTAGGCCGCTGGGCCAACTTGTTCTCAGATTTTGAGGTTTAGTGTTGCGGACACAGTATTTTTACCTTGGACGGTACATATTGCCTTCGGGCGTTACTCTTTTTCTGTCACCCGTCACTGGAGGTTACTCGTGACGTGGTAGTGTTTAGTGAGGCATGTATATATAGTTGTATAGTAATTCCTTTTATCTTTTGTTGGGGAGTTTATTGCTTTCTGTCTTTAGTTATATTGTCGAAAAAAAATAATTCACGTTTTTTCCGCTTAAGTATTTTCTTTTGGTTACTAAAGTGACGCCACCGAAATCGGGGTGTTACAACAGGTCGATCCGGACCTAGCCCAAGATGTCTGGGCCGTGGGCAAGCTGCTATGCCGGGGAGAGTTCCAACCGAGGGCTCTGAGGAGCGTATTACTGCGAGCGTGGGGACCTTCCCACCATGTTGAGTTCAGAGAGATAAACCAGAACTTATTCCTTTTCAAGTTCTCTAATACCAGAGAAAGGAATTTTGCTGTGCGTGGGGGACCTTGGCTCTTCAATCGCTTCAATGTCATCCTCCAGCCGTTCCGGGTACATGAGATTCCTGCTCAGGTACCGTTGGTGCAGACACCGTACTGGGTGCAGGTCCATGACCTTCCAGTTTGGCTCAGAAAGCAATCGACTGCTCAATCTTTGGGCAGGGGGTTTGCGGGATTCATTGCATGGGACAAATCGGATTCCAACCGGTTTGGGGAGTTTTTCAGAATCAGAGTTTGGGTGAACGTAACCGTCCCTCTCCGGCGAGGCCAAGCACTAACCACTGAGGGCGGACAACCTTTTGAGGTTTTTTTCAAATATGAGCGGCTTCGCAACTTTTGTTACCGCTGTGGTCTGATTGACCATGTGATCCGTGACTGCGATGTTCCCCCGCCGGCGGATGAAACACAAGCAAACGTGTCGTATGGCCCATGGCTTAGGGCCGGGGATGGAGCCAATGATTACTGGCGTAACCGCGATGGGGTTGGAAGAGATGATCGACGCCGAGGGGTAGCTGTTGGCAACGATGGAAACGGTGAGAATGTGGCCGGGGTTGGCGTAGGGCAGAAAGATGACTTGGATGTCGACGCTGAGTTGGAGAAACTTGAGGAAGAAAACCGAGACACTACCTCAAGGTATGGGCATGGGTCAAGGGTGCAGGAAGAGGATAACAACACCTCCATGGCCACGGAGACCCTCCTTATGGGCAGCTCCTCTAGTGGGACACAGGATAAGAGTCATGAGGACTCTTCTTTCACCTTTCCAAGCGTTGGTTTACCGGCGGGAGGAGATGAGAATGGAGGTGGTGGGGGAGCTACCAAGCCTATGCAATCTGCCATGTTTTCCGACACAAACCCGCGCAAGCGTGCAGTTGGGACTTCCTACAATGGTGCTTCTCATATGAGTAGTGGTTCTGGGGTGTCTCCCCCTTTAAAGAGACAAAACAACATTTCTGGATTGGGAATGGCGGAGTCTGTTGATCAGCTCCGCCCACCTCAATGAGGATCTTATCTTGGAACTGTCGGGGGCTTGGGAACCCACGTGCAGTTCGAGCCTTGCGAAGGCTCATCCGTTCAAAAGATCCTGACGTGGTCTTCGCCATGGAGACTCGTCGTTCAGATAGTGAGATGGCATCTTTGCGTGGTTTTGGTGGCTTTGGGAACATCTTTCCAGTGTCTTGCACAGGTTCTGGCCGTTCAAGAGCTGGTGGCTTGTGTTTATGGTGGGGAGAAGGAACTGAAATTACGGTAGTTCATTCTTCACTTAACCATATTTTATTTATGATTAAACACCATGACTCTAATATTCTTATGCAGGTTCTGGCAGTTTATGGGTGGCCTGATGACCAGAATAAATGGCGCACTTGGCGAATGATAAATGATTATAAGCCGGCTGATATCGTCCCTTGGCTATGTATTGGCGATTTTAATGATATCCTGAGTCCTATGGACAAAATTGGAGGTAACCCAGTGAATGTGTCTCACATTCACTTGGCTTTAGACACTATTTCTGAGTGTGGTCTCCGAGATGTTGACTATTCTGGGTACCGTTATACTTGGTCTAATAAGAGGAAGTCTCCTGACACAATTGAGGAGAGGTTGGATTTTGCACTTCTTAATGACAGCTGGTTAGAGTTGTGGCCTGTGAATAATGTTTCTCATCTACCTCGGTACCGTTCTGATCACAACCCCATTCTGTTCGCTTGTGGTACTCGTAGGTCATCTGTTTTTAGGTCGAGGGTCCACATGTTCAGATTTGAGGAATTATGGCTCCAAAGCGGGGCGGAGTGTGCAGAGGTGATAGCGGAGACCTGGAACCGTACTGGCCCGGATATTGTTTCTAAATTATCCGAGGTTGGAAGTTCTCTTGACAGCTGGGGACGTGAGAAATACGGAGATGTGGCCAAACAGGTTTCGGATTTGAAGTCCAGACTTCAGGTTCTGCAGGGTCAAAACCAGTCCACACCGGTTGTTGATGAAACAGCTGAGATTGAGAGCAAACTTGATGTTCTCCTTGAACAGGAGGAGGTGGTTTGGTGCCAGCGATCACGAGCCAATTGGCTCCATCATGGTGATAGGAATACACATTTTTTCCACACAAAGGCCACGCAGCGACGCAAAAGAAATACGATTGAGGAGCTGAAGGATGACAGGGGGAGCAAAGTGGAGGAGGATAAGGATATTTACCGGGTTCTAGCAGGTTACTTTACGAACCTCTTCACTTCCAATGGTCCTGTCGACATTGAGTCAGTCACATCGCTAGTGTCAGGAAGAATCTCACCACATCACTACCAGATCTTGTCCACTCCTTTTACTAAAGAGGATGTGGAAGAGGCCCTGTTCCAAATGCACCCAACTAAAGCACCGGGGTGTGATGGTTTGCCTGCTTTGTTTTACCAAAAATTTTGGCATATTATCGGCGACGATGTTTCACATTTCTGCCTGCAGGTCCTTCATGGAGACATCTCACCAGGTATTATCAATAAAACTCTTCTTGTTTTAATACCTAAGGTAAAGAAACCTATGCATGCAAATCAATTTAGGCCCATAAGTCTATGTAATGTGATTTTTAAAATTATTACTAAGACCTTGGCGAATAGGCTAAAAATAATTTTGCCTGATCTTATTTGCGAGTCTCAAACTGCCTTTGTTCCTGATCGTCTGATCACGGATAATGCCTTGGTGGCGTTTGAGTGTTTTCACTATATGAAGAAAAAGATAAGTGGTCGTAATGTCGTAATGGCTTTAAAATTAGATATGTCAAAAGCGTACGATAGAGTGGAATGGCCTTTTTTGGCGAGTGTATTACAGCAGATGGGGTTCCCTGCTTCATGGGTGAGCCTCATCATGACTTGTGTGTCCACTGTGGACTTTTCTATTATGTTAAATGGTGCACCTCAGGAACCTTTTCAACCTCATCGAGGTCTTCGACAAGGGGATCCCCTATCTCCTTATCTTTTTATTCTGTGTGGTGAGGTGTTTTCTGCACTGATCAATAAGGCTGTATTAGCGTCTTCCCTTCATGGTATAAAAATTGCTAGAACTGCCCCTGTAATTTCCCATTTGTTGTTTGCAGATGACAGTGTCATTTTTGCCCGTGCTACAGTACAGGAGGCTCTGTCCATTAAGGCAATTCTTGCCAGTTACGAACAAGCTTCGGGTCAAGTCATTAACCTTGATAAATCGATGCTCTCTTGTAGCCGAAATGTGCCAGATGATTGTTTTCATGAGCTTAGACAGCTGTTGACTGTAAAGGCGGTGGAGAGCTATGACAAATACCTGGGGCTTCCTACCATCATTGGTAAGTCGAAGACTCAGATTTTTTATTTTGTCAAGGAGCGTGTTTGGAAGAAGCTTAAGGGCTGGAAAGAGAGGTCACTCTCTAGAGCAGGGAGAGAGGTGCTTGTAAAAGCGGTGGCACAGGCGATTCCGTCCTATGTCATGTCTTGTTTTTTACTCCCTGATGGGTTATGTAACCAGATTGAGGGAATGATTAGCCAGTTCTATTGGGGCGGGGATGTAACGAGACGTGGCATGCATTGTCTTAGTTGGACGGATTTGTGCAAGGCCAAGGATAATGGCGGACTTGGGTTCAGAGATTTTAAAATGTTTAATTCTGCTTTAGTAGCCAAAAATTGGTGGCGTATCAAATCCAATCCTGAATCACTTATGGGGAAGGTTTATAGAGCGGTTTATTTCCCGCGAGGCACGATCCGTGGGGCTAAACGTGGCTATCGCCCGAGTTATGCTTGGTCTAGTATTATGCGATCTGGTGAGATCTTTGCAACTGGGGGTATGTGGAATATTGGTAATGGCAAAAGTGTTAAGGCTTGGTCAGACAAGTGGGTTCCAGGGACGGATACACTGGTGTATAGTGTGGAGCTTGCTCAACATTTTGGAGTCACTCTTGTGTCTGACCTTATGCTGCCGGGCTTGCTGGCATGGAATAGGGAGCTTATCAATTTTATTTGTTGTCTGCCGACGGCGCAAGCGATTATGGCAATTCCTTTGCCTCTTGTCCCTCATGATGATGTTCTGTATTGGCCCTTCTCTTCAGATGGTCATTACTCGACCAAGTCAGGTTACCAATTCCTACGCCACGGCGCTGAAGCTGTTGTTGCGTCCTCTTCCCAGGTTCCCTCTCTTCCGCGTGCGAATTGGAGGAAGCTTTGGAAAGCTGATGCGCTCCCTCGATGCCGTGAGACGGGGTGGCGGGCGTGCCTTAAGGTCCTTCCGGTGCGAGCCTACCTTCATGCGCGCGGTTTGGTCACGGACCCGACGTGCCCGCGTTGTTTGGTAGCTCCGGAGACTGTCCAACATGCGTTGCTCTTTTGCCCGATGGTGCAGCCAATTTGGTTTGCCAGCTCTCTTGGTTTCCGCCTAGCTCATGAGTGCACGAGTTTGTTTCTGATTTTATGCAGGTTGCAGACATGTCCAGCCTTGGAGCTTTTCTCACCTTGCTGTATGCGATTTGGATGGCCAGAAATGAGCTATGTTTCAAGGAGAAGGCTTCAACATTGGAGCAGATTTTGACCCATGCAGCTTCACTCACACCGCTGCCACCTTTGGAGGGTCCTATGGTTCCGCAAGTTCACCGTCCCAACACTTGGTCCCGTCCACATCCGGGCACGTTCAAGATCAATTTTGATGCGGCGATGGCTCCTACCGGCGACGCAGGCTTCGGTCTTGTTGCTAGGAATTCTCGTGGGGAAGTGTTGGCAGCAGCGTGCTCCTCGCATGGTCCAGCAGCATCTTCTTTGTTAGCGGAGGGGCTCTCTTTCCGTTGGGCGCTCGGTTTGGCTATGGATCTTGGTTTCCGGCGCGTCGTGTTCGAGACCGACTGTCTCCTTCTTTATGAGGCGTGGAAGCGCCGGGGTGGTTGCTCTATTTTAGACTCTTTGATATTAGACTGTCGTCGTTTGTCTTCTGGTTTTGATGCTTTTGATTTCAGTTTTATTCGCCGTACTGGCAATAGTGTCGCTGATGCTTTAGCTAAGCGTTCTTTTATTTTTGGTGTTTGGGTTTGGATTGGGGAGATCCCTCAAGACTTTTATGGCTTAGTCCAATCTGATGTAATGGCCTCTGAGCCCTCTGTTTCTTCGTAATTGAATGAATCATTTTTCAAAAAAAATAAATAAATATGAATGGTATATAAGTACTTGCTCACATGATTTTTTTACATAGATTATATTTTAGTTTTAATATGCAGGTAAGAAAGGTATGTTTTAGGTAACATGATTTTAGATTTTTTAGTTGATTTTGGACCTCTATTATTATTTATTAAAGCCCAAATAACTTATTGCAACAAAAAATAGAGCAAGGGCTAGATAGAGTGGGTATCTCCAGGCTTGAAAGTAGAGAAGTGTTGAAGGTTGAAAAATGATTCATGAACCCTCAAATAGTAGTTAGTTTCTTTGGACAACGTAGTTTCTCATGGTTTAAGATCACTATAAGTTATATGCATGTAAAAACATAGGGAATTTGTGGCTTTCTCATAACCGCATTAGTATGCTTTTGACTTTTTTTTTGTATAATTCAATGATTTGTGACTATTAAAAATCGTCACAAACACATGTGTCGTGTATTTTCCGATGTACCAAAAAAAAACATGTGTCGTGTGTTTCACGCTTCTTAAGGTACCCTTGAATTAAGAAGGCAAAATAAAATACTTGATTAAATTATATATTGAGGATAAAAAAGGAAAAAATACTCTAAGCTGCAAGTTCTATTTTAATTCAATTGAATCACAAGGTGTTATACTCATTTTTGTGGCGGTCGGTTCTAGATCGCCAGAAAAGTGGAAAGCTTGATAAATAACATTAAAGAGTAAATATATTTTCACACCTCATTTTTGAGGTGTGGGGAGGTGGAGGAAGAGAGAGATAGGAAAAAA
The DNA here is from genome assembly GCF_012489685.1 of Lotus japonicus. NCBI lineage: Eukaryota > Viridiplantae > Streptophyta > Magnoliopsida > Fabales > Fabaceae > Lotus > Lotus japonicus. Next base: position 58,253,282 of record NC_080046.1, on the reverse strand, counting down.
GGAGAGAGAAAGTAAAGATGTGATAGGTGATTTGATTGATAGAAAAAAGAGAAATAGATAAAAATAAAGGTGGAAAAGAAGTGGAGAGGTGTGTATATATCATTACTCTAACATTAAAACACATTTTTGTAGCGGTTTAAAAACGCCACACACATAGGTATCGTAAGTGTCTAATCCTAGACACAATAATTCACCATAAGACTTGCAAATATTTTTATTTTGACCAAATAAACATCTAAATTTATAATGAACTTCTATGTCGAAACTTCAATCCTTATAGCTAAATATTTTTGGGGAAATATTTGTTTTTCATCACACCTATACTTATTGATTGCTATAATTGCTCACTTTGTGGTGTGTTAGTTACTTTGCTCATGTGGAGATTGATGTTAAAATCCCCACAGCAGGGTTCTACCAAGCAGTCAAGCTGTGTTTGATTTTGTCAAATCTTTTACTTGAATAATTTCTGAAATTTAAGGATAAACGGGGATTTGGATCCCCTCATGTGGCTATCTCACATGTCCATGTCATAAGAATGATCTCAACCATTAATTAGTAAGGACCGATAAAGTTGAATTTAATTCTTTTTATACGAATAATTTTTTATTCACACCTCAAATATGAGGTAGAAAGATGTGGAGGAGGAGAGATAGAAAAAAAAATAAAGAGAAAGTAAAAATGTGATTGATGATTTTGATTGATAGAAAAAAAATGATAAGAAAATAAAGGTGAAAAAAATGTGTGATATGTGTTGTATCATAACTTCTTGTACGGGAAAGTGAACACGAGAAAATTATTATTGAAAATGGATGCATTGGAGTAGCATGCACGCCTAAATAGACAGAGCAAATTAAGCCACATGAAGTTGTACAAATGGCGAGTCGTTGTCGTTTTCTTTGGCCGGTAGCATAACAAAAAAATGTTTTAAATTGTTTTAAAAATGCATGGCACAAAACTAGCATATGTACGTAATTGTATTAAGAGTGATAACGATATATATCAACTACCGTGTCGAATGGTATTCTATATATTCTGAAATATTCAAAACACAATTTCCAAATTTAATTTTAACACTTGCAAAAAGGGAAACGAAACCCAATCATGTTGACTCGGTAGGGTGGTATATTTGTGCGTTTATGTTTACATTGAAGTTGATCAAAATGCAAGTCCACTCTAGTTTTTTAGATAAGCCAAATTTTATTGAATGAAGTACAAGGGGTACTTCAATCCAATACAGGAAATATAAATTTATCATAAGAATTTTTTAAAAGCACATTTAAAATTACAACTGTTTAGAAATATGCGCAAATAGAAATGCAGAAACATCATTTGTCTTTTCATCTCACCAATGGGAATATACCTAAATTAAGCAAATAATATAGTGTTCCAATAACAGGGGATTTAGCTAGGTAAAACTGTAGAAGGAAACATGAAAATCTCATGAAGGTCAAAGATCTCTTTTTACACCCGTTGGGGCTTTTGTGTAAATTCCATAATCGATGAAATAGTTTTATAATTAATAATTTATTTCTATACAAAATTCTCTCAGTCGTAGAATTTAATGTAGTCTAATAAAGAGTTCATGTAGTTTAATAATAATATATTTTAAAAATTGGACTTAAAAATAATTTTATTCAGTCAACTGACTAATTAATTACATCTTCTATATAATTGTTTTATGTATAAAGAAAAGTTTAATAATTATATGAGTTCTCTAATTATATTATTATTTTTGAATATATCAATTTTGAAATACTTTTCTTTACTCCTCGTTAATATATGGAAATTGAGTTCAAAAAAATATATGGAAATTGATGAAGAGAGAACTCGCATGTTGACGTGTTTCATTTCTTTCTCTTTTTCATTGGCTTAAACTCTGAAACTCGTTACATGCGGACCAAACATTCAAGAGCATTCCTTGTACTTTCATTGGTAATGACTAAAAGTCAAAGACGATAAGTCCTAGAGAATCGAATATTTAATACCATTCAACGACCTAAAAAGTGTTACCATTAATCACAACGATTTTATGGGCTTATCATAAGATAATTTGTCTAAATGATTGGTCATTCTTTTTTGGTCCTTGTTTAGTCCTTATCTACATTCTTCAGGCCATATAATATAGGAGTAGTATGCATGTAACATTCAAACAGAATTACCTCCTATACAGTAGTACATGTTGTGAAGAAGAAGAAAAAATGACGCGTCTATTTGGTTAATTAATTATCCTAAAAGAAAGGCTTAAAAGCATTTGTTGCCCCTGATGTTTGAGGTTTGTGCAACTGACACCCCCCATCTATTTTCGTCCATGTTTGTACCCTTAATGATACTGAAAGGTGTAGTGAGTACCCCTCCGTCACATTGACGTTAAAAAATTAACGGAAGGGGCTGATGTGGGCAAGTGAGATTCGAACCCAGGCCATGCAAGTGTCAAAAACAACACTTAACCAACTGAACTAGATAGATAATTGTAATATCTAACAACACAATATTATTTATATTATCTACCCTCCTTTAAACCTATACACATCAATTCAGCAAACTACCCCATGAAGCTTCTCACCCCAAAATCCGAGTACCCCCATCTGATTCCGATTTCGAACAACAAAACCCTTGTTGGGTTTACGAGAATCAACACTGTTTCCTTCCCTTTAATCTATGGAAATCACAAAGCTGTACCATGTCATAACCTCATCCTTCATCATCACAAAACCTCTCATCCTTTAACCACAACTCCCCTGCATCCTGAAAACCTTCACCACCGAATTGAACCACCTTCTTCCATCGCCCAGAACCTCGCCAAAATAATCACCAACAGCCACCAAAACCACCAGAACAACAACCCAAAATCTCAGAAATCAGAAAACAGAAATCACCACAACCATTCCCAATCACCATAACCATTCTCCAACACTTGAATAAATTGAACCCAGAACCTCCAACCGCACAAACCCAACCATCCAGAGCCACACCAACCTTCGCCCCAGCGACTATCATAACCAACAACTGAAACCCCCATCGTCAGAACTCAAAAGCCTCCACCCTCCGTTCATTGCAAACCCGCCACCATCATGTGGGTTTACGAGAGAGAGAGAGAGAGAGAGACCAAATTGAGACCTGAAGGGGAGGAGGAGAGAAATTGAGCAATAGTACAAGGCGAGATCGTGGAGGCTCCACGACAGCGTGAAGATGACCCGACGAAGAATATGGTGGTCACGCGGCTCAGTATCTGGGTTTGTTGATGATTGGCAGGGATGAGGATTTCTTTGATCTTCCTTTTCTTTCTGGTTATGGGTCATGGGTTTGGGCTCTGATTTGAAGATGAAAATGGAGATTAGGAGAAGAAAGAGGTTTTTGGGATGATGGAGTTGTTGCTTTCGGTTATTGAGTGAAGGAGAAGGAGAGAATGTTGTATGTGGATCAGGATAAAGAAGAAGTTCATGGATGAAGATGAAGGGAACGAAAGGATGAGAATTATCTGGGTTCAAGTTCATTACATTTTGATGAATAAGTATGCTATAAATAAAACATTGGTCATAATTTCAACATTTGATTGAATAGCTTAACTGGTAAAGTCTGTGTTTTGCTAATTCAAGGTCATGGGTTCAAATCCTCCCACCTCCTTTTACCAAGTTCTGATTTTCTTTTAATGACGTGTCACGCCACGTAGGATGCTGACGTGGCATTTAACGGCCACGTCACCCTTTTTAAACGGCAGAATGACGGAGGGGCAAACGGTGCACATTTGTAAAACATGAAGGGTACAAACATGGACGAAAATAGATGGGGGGTGTCAGTTGCACAAACCTGAAACATCAGGGGCAACAAATGCTTTTAAGCCTAAAAGAAATAACGATTTCTTTTCAAAAATAAAAAGCTTTTTTTCTACATTGTCGGTAGATAAACTATAGAGTTGCCTCAAGGCAACCAATGATCATTAAAGACAAATCTCAAAAGTAAAAAGCAACATACCTCAAGAGTTGCCTCAAGGCAACCAATGATCATTAAAGACAAATCTCAAAAGTAAAAAGCAACATACCTCAAGACTGCACGAGTTGTTTTTTTAATTGAACTTATGTTTTTCGAGTGTACACTCACACAAAATTCAACCCAACTCAAATTTTATTGTTCATAATAATTCTACCCAACTCGAGTAAAATAGTCGACGTACACAATTGGCGCGTTGTACCCGCATTGAAGATTCAACATCAATGATAAAAGGTGGGACAAACACGTCCAAATACATTGTCCTTTTTCTCTATAAAACCGCACTAAACCACGTTCCAAAACCACACTCATCCGTTACAAATCACCAAATGGCACCATCAAAATCACTTTCTCTCCAACATTTTCTTCTTCCTCTGCATCTTCTTCTTCTTCATGGTGTCATTGCTGCTTCATCTGCACCAGCACCACCATCAGTGTACGACACATTCCTCAAGTGCCTAACACAGCACACAACCTCCACCACCAACCTTGTCTTCTCCCCCACCAACCCCTCCTTCTCCACCGTCCTCCAAAACTACATCCGCAACGCTCGTTTCAACACCTCCGCAACCAAAAAGCCGTTAATCATCGTTACCCCCCTGCAAGAATCTCACGTCCAAGCCGCCGTCATCTGCGCCAAAACCATTAAAGTCCAGCTCAAAATCCGCAGCGGCGGCCATGACTACGAGGGAATCTCGTACATCTCCAATGAGCCCTTCATCATCATCGACCTCTTCAACCTCCGCCGCGTCACGGTCGATATCGCGAAGGAAGTCGCGGTGGTTCAAGCCGGCGCGACGCTTGGGGAGCTTTACTACGGGATATGGCAGAAGAGTAAGGTTCATGGCTTCCCTGCTGGGGTTTGTCCCACTGTAGGTGTCGGTGGCCATATCAGCGGCGGAGGGTACGGTAACATGTTGAGAAAATATGGTCTATCTGTTGATAATGTGATTGATGCTCAGATTGTTGATGTCCAAGGTAGAATTCTCGATAGAAAATCAATGGGTGAAGATTTGTTCTGGGCTATTAGAGGTGGTGGTGGAGGTAGCTTTGGTGTGATTTTATCATACACGGTTAAACTGGTTAAGGTTCCTGAAATTGTTACTGTTTTTCGTGTGGAGAAGACTCTGGATCAGAATGCTACTGATCTTGTTCTTCAATGGCAGCAGGTTGCTCCAACAACTGATGACAGGCTATTCATGAGGCTGTTGTTGCAGCCAATTAGTTCCAAGGTTGTGAAGGGGACAAAAACTGGAAGAGCTACTGTTATTGCAATGTTTCTTGGAGGAGCCAATGAGGTTGTGTCAATTTTGGGGAAGGAGTTTCCTGTTCTTGGGTTGAAGAAGGAGAATTGCACTGAGTTGAGTTGGATTAATTCTGTTTTATGGTGGAATGATGATGAGAGTTTTGTAAAGGGTGCTAAGCCAGAGACCCTTTTGGATAGGAATGTGAATTCTGCTGATTTTCTCAAGAGGAAATCTGATTATGTGCAGAAACCAATTTCAAGAGATGGGTTGGAATCGATTTGGAAGAAGTTGATTGAATTAGGGAAAGTAGGATTTGTTTTCAATCCTTATGGTGGAAAAATGAATGAGATTCCATCTGATGCAACACCATTCCCTCACCGTACTGGAAATCTCTTCAAAATGCAGTATTCTGTGAACTGGCATGATCCATCTCCAGCTCTAGCACAAAACTACACAAACCAGGCTAAGATAATGTACAGTTACATGACCCCTTTTGTGTCCAAGACAAGGAGTGCTTATTTGAATTACAGAGATCTTGACATTGGGGTCAATAATTTTGATCAGAGAAGCTATCAAGAAGGGGAGGTTTATGGAACCAAGTACTTCGGTAACAATTTTGAGAGGCTAGTGAAGGTTAAAACTGCTGTGGATCCTGTTAACTTTTTCAGGAATGAGCAAAGTATTCCTGTACATCCTAGCAAGACAGTATAGAGAATCAAACATTGAAGCATGTTATTATAATTGAAAATTGATAATCATACTTTTTTGGTTTACTCTTAAATGAATGGTTATTCCTTATTACTCCCTCGGGCTAAAGTTCAAACTTATGTTTTGTCGCTAAATATAAGCTAAAGTTGTAAAAGTTAATATTTCTTTCCATACTTACCCTTGTATTTACTGGTTGTTTAATTCCTACATTTTGAAATTAAAACCTACTTTTATTCTCTTTTCTCCTCCTCCTACCCCCTTAAATAGGGGTAAATATGAAAGATTGTATCATTTTTAAAAAAACTAATACATCAATTAAGACTTTCTTAATAAGTGTGATTTTTACAACTTTATCTTATAATTAGGGACGGATGGAGTATTATAAGTCCATTGGTTTGATTATTATTATTATAGCATTGAAATTAAAAAATTACAGAAAAAAGACTAGTAAAGTGCATTTGTTCTTCTCTTTGATGTCCCTTTTTGGACTTTCAATGGAATCATATTTTTCAAAGAAGTGACATATAAGAGGATAAAGAAAATCAAGGGAAAAAACATATTTTTTACTCTAACGTTAATCTAGAGTATGTGTTTGGTAACTTAACGAGAGCTTGAGACCCATGAGTTTAGGAGAAAATCAATGGAATTATATGCATGCCCATTTGCATAGTTTAACACCAATCTTGCACAATAAAAAAAATAGAATTTCAAAGCAACACGTAAGGATAAGAGTAAGACCAAAATGACAATTAGTGCTTCAGTCATTGATAAAGGGAAAATCTACTATTTAATGATAACACTTTGAACACTACCACTAATTTAATTAATCTAGAACTTAAATTCAAGCGAAATATATACTAGTCACAGGCATGCTAACAAAGATAGTGACGAAACCTCTTTGGTTGCACTGGGAAAAAGTGGCACATTGTTAGATGAGCAGTGCTAATAAGGGGTGGTGGACTTTCAATTTGAGAGGCCAAAATGATATAGAAAAACGTATAATTTTTTGTTGTTGTCTTTTTTAGTTAAAGATGAAAGGGTTGTTCAAATGTGATTTTGGGTTCAAAATGATGAAGATGATGATGAAAGGTTTGTTTTGATTTTAGTTGAGTTGGGTGTCTAATTTAATTATTAGGTTATTTTGGGGGAAGGGGGGGATTTAATTTAGGTTAGTTTATTAGGTGATTTGATTTAGGGTTAATTTAGTTAATTAGTAATTTGAAATTGAGGATTAAGGTTTTTTTAATTAATTATTCAGTGTAATGTTCAAATGTGATTTTGGGTTCAAAATGATGAAGTTGGATGATGATGAAGACGATGATAAAAGGTTTGTTTTGAATTTAGTTGAGTAGGGTGTCTAATTTAATTATTAGGTTATTTGGGGGAGGGTGGGGGGGGGAGGATTTAATTTAGGTTAGTTTATTAGGTGATTTGATTTAGGGTTAATTTATTTAATTAGTAATCTGAAATTGAGGATTAATTTTTTTTTTGTAATTTTTTTTTAAATGAATACTTTTAAGTAAAATTAATTATTAAGTGTAAAATAAATATTAATTGAAATTCCACGTGGGAGTGCCACATAAACACTTATCAGACAAGTAAGCAAGTCACCTGAGTTCAATTAGAGCAATATTTCCTTAAACACATGGATAAAAAACAAAGTCTTTTTTTGGGTAGTCATGAAAATGGAAGCAAGAACAAACACATGGACGAATTGACCTTTTTGACATAATTAATGTAATTTTTTGCAAATTGTTTTAATAAATTTTGAATATTGGATAGAAGAGTATTTACACTTAAATACTCCTTCTTATCTTCCCATTACAAGGTGTGCATTTTGTGGGGGGTGGGGGGGATTTACGAGTACTTTGTAATGGTTTAAAGCGCTGCAAAATGAATCTCATGAAGAATGTAAAATTGTTGCATTAACATAAAAGGTCACCAGGATTCATTTGTCTTTTAGCTGTGGTTTGTTAACCGGCGGAGTAAATTAATGGATTTAAAAAATGTTTATGGAATTTTTAGACCACGAGAACTTATTTTGCTAAATTCCGAAAAAAAAAGCCACATCTTCGGTTAGGAGATGCACTTAACCCTTTAAACCTAATGTTAACTTCCTCAATCACATCTAACTAAAATCTAATTAGTATTAGGTTTAAAGGGTTTAGTGCTTGGACTTAACACTAAAATTACCGGCAAGTAACCCAAGTAAACTCTCCACAAATGACTTGACTTAACATCAAAGGATCCTCAACATATCTGATTCCAATTAGAAATTTACTTTAGTGCTTTAATTAGAACATTATGAGCTTATGGTAAACATAAATTTCAGAAACAAAGTTCAAACTAAATGTTAGACCTTAGGATGTCCGACCTATTCATACCACTATGGTTAATGGATCAATATAACAAAGGTGGAATGCTCTGCTCATGCCTGAAGAAATTGTGAGGATCAACTTGAGCCTTCACTCTTGCAAGTCTTTCAAAATTGCTTTTGAAATATTTCAAGCCCCAAGACTTTGCTTCTTCATAGCTTGTGTTACCTCGGTTCACTCCTCCTATATCAAGGTCTCTATAATTCAAAAATGCACCTCTAGGATTCTTTGAAACATAAGGTTTCATGTACTTATATAGCCTTCTTATCCACTCTAAATGCATTTCAGTTTCTTCATTTGAATCCCAATTCACCAAATACTGAATCCCATATAAACTCTCATTTAATTTCTATGTGGAAATGGAGTTTCTGACTCTGAAATCTCACTCATTCTCCCTCCAAACGGTGTAAGGAATAACAGTGGCAAATCCTCTTCAAGTAACATGTTCCACAACCCTTCCAAACCTTCACTAGGAATAGGTTCTGTTACATAGTCTGATTTTGCTTTGAAACTTCTAAGTGTTTGGTTTCTCTCAAGTAACACCTCCAAAACAAGCTAATGAGGAAGCAAAATGTTGGGGTTTGAAATATTTTAAAGGTAATTTTGAAAGGCTGGCAAGAGTAAAGGCACAAGTTGATCCTAACAATTTTTCAGGCATGAACAGAGCATTCCACCTTTGTCAGATTGATGTATTAACAACTCTTATAGAATTAGGAAAAATGTATTTTTTTGACATCAATGTTTTAAAAGCAATTCGTAAAATAAATTAATTGTTGAACTAGCTAATAAATATAAATGGTATATAAGTACTTGCTCACATAATTTTTTACATAGATGGTATTTTAGTTTTGAGGGTAAGAAAGGTATATGTTTTAAGATTTTATACTTGAGTTTGGACCCCTATTATTATTATTTATTAAAGCCCAAATAACTTATTGCAACAAAAAATAGAGCAAGGGTGGGGTCTCTCCTAGCTTGAAAGTAGAGAAGTGTTGAAGGTTCAAAAATGATTCATGAACCTCCAAATAGTAGCTAGTTTTTTTGGATAACGTAGTTTCTAATGGTTTAAAATCACTACAAATTATATGCATGTAAAAACATAGGGATTTTGTAGTTTTCTCACAACCGTATTAGTATGCTTTTGACCATTTTTATAACTCAGCTATTTGTGACTTTCTCATACATGAGGTGTCGTGTATTTATCACGCTTCTTAGGGTACCCTTGAATTAAGAAGGCAAAATGAAATACTTGATTAAATTATTGAGGATATAAAAGGGAAAAAGCTCTAAACCGTAAGTTCTATTTTAATTCAATTGAATCACTAAAGGTGTTAAAACATCCACTTTTGTGGCCGTCGGTTCTAGATTGTCACAAAAGTGGAAAACTTGATAAATAACATTAAAACACGTTTTGTAGTGATTTAAAAATGCCACAAACGTAGGTGTCACGTCTAATCTTATACAGTAACTCACCATAAGTCTACTTGCAAATATTTTTATTTTGACCAAATAAGCATATAAATTTATAATGAGCTTCTATGTCCAAAGTTCAATCCTTAATTATGGGCTAAGTACTTTTGGGGAAACATTTGTTCTTCATCATACCTATACTTATTGACTTCTATTGCTGCTCACTGTGTTGTGTTAGTTACTTTGCTCATGTGGAGATTGATGTTAAAATCCCCACCGCAGGGTTCTGCCAAGCAGTCAAGCTGTGTTTAATTTTGTCAAATCTTATACTTGAATAATTATCTCGGATAGTTACAGATAAAAAGATTTGTACTGACTCCAGAGTAAGGATCGACAAAGTTGAATTTTATTCTTCTTATACTGGAAAGTGAACACGAGAAAAATAGTATTGAAAATGGATGCATCGGAGTAGCATGCGAGGTGAAATAGACAGAGCAAATTAAGCCACAAGAAGTTGTCCAAATGGCGTGCAGAATAGTCGTTTTCTTTGGCCGGTAGCATGCATAACAAAAATGTTTTAATTTGTTAAATAATGCATGGCACAAAACTAGCCTAAGTAATTGTATTAAGAGTGATAATGATAGTATATATTAACTCCCGTGTCGAATGGGCGGTATTCTAAATATCTTGTATACCAGGGGCGTACCAAGGGAGGGGCTGGCAAGGGTCATCGCCCTCTCCCCCCAAGAATTTTGAGATGTTCACCGACTATATATATATATATATATATTTGTATTTGCAATCATAGTCCCCCCAATATAAAGTTTAGGAAATTGATTTCATGTTTTCTTTGTAGAGAGACTAACTTATATTGACTTTGAGAATGTCAATATATCTTTTTATCTATTCGCACGCATCACGCACGTAGCACACATACATTTATGTATATAAGTCGTGTCCCAGCGTCACCATGTGGAGATTGGTGTTAAAACCCCACCAAGCAGTCAAGCTGTGTTTAATTTTGTCAATACTTGAATAATTATCTTTGATAGTTGCCGAAACATATTTGACCTGGCTCCGGAGAAAAGATCGACAAAGTTGAATTTTATTATTCTTGTACTGGAAAGTGAACACGAGAAAAATAGTATTGAAAATGGATGCATCGGAGTAGCATGCACGGTGAAATAGTCAGAGCAAATTAAGCCACATGAAGTTGTCCAAATATTGGCGAGTAGAATAGTCATTTTCTTTGGCCGGTAGCATGCATAACCAAAAATGTTTTAATTTGTTAAATAATGCATGGCACAAAACTAGCCAACGTAATTGTATTAAGAGTGATAATGATACTATATATTAACTCCCGTGTCGAATGACCAGTATTCTAAATATCTTATATACCAAGGGCGTATTTAGGGAGGGGCTGGCAGGGGTCATCGCCCCCAAGAATTTTTAAATGTTCACCGAATATATATATATATATATATATATATATATATTGACATTCTCAAAGTCAATATAAGTTAGTCTCTTTACAAAGAAAACATGAAATCAATTTGAGAATGTCAATATATATATATATATATATATATATATATATATATATATATAGGCGCGCAGCACGCACGTAGCACACACACACATTTATGTATATAAGTCGTGTCCCAGCGTCACTATGTGGAGATTGGCGTTAAAATCCCACACCAAACAGTCAAGCTGTGTTTAATTTTGTCAATATTTGAATAATTATCTCCGATAGTTACCGAAACAGATGTGTACTGACTGCAGAGCAAGGATCGACAAAGTTGAATTTTATTCTTCTTATACTGAAAAGTGAACACGAGAAAACTAGTATTGAAAATGGATGCATCGGTGTAGCATGCACACGGTGCAATAGACAGAGCAAATCAAACCACGTGAAGTTGTCCAAATGGCGTGTAGAATAGTCGTTTTCTTTGGTCGTAGCATGCATAACAAAAATGTTTTAATTTGTTAAATAATGCATGACACAAAACTAGCCTACGTAATTGTACTAAGAGTGATAATGATACGATATATTAACTCCCGTGTCGAATGGCCGGTATTCTAAATATCTTGTATAATGTATACTCTTCTCATTCTGAAATGTTCAAAACACAATTTTAATTTCAAATTTAATTTTAACAATTTCAAAAGGGAAACGAAACGCAACCATGTTGGCTCTTTTTTTCGAAATGTAACCATGTTGTTGACTCGGTAGGTTGGTATTTGTGTGTGTTTATATTTAGATTGAAGTTGATCAAAATGCAAATTCACTCTAGTAATTATTAGCACAAAAAATGAATTTTTCAAAAGCACATTTCAACTGTTTTGAAATATGCGCAAATAGAAATGTAGAAACATCATTTATCTTTTCATCTCACCACTGGCAATATTACCTAAATTAATCTTTCGATGTATAAAAAAATTATACCTAAATTAAGAAAACAATATATTGTTCCAATAATATGGGATTTAGGCAGAAGGAAACATGAAAATCTCATGAAGGTTTTTTTTTTTTTTGAGAACGAATCTCATGAAAGTTAAAGGTCTCTTGATTATGAGTATGACTATTAAAGATTGAATGTAACTTAAGAGTTTAAAGCAGTCAACACTCATTGGGGCTTTTGTGTAAACTATTCCATAATTGATGAAATAGTTTTATAGTAATTAATAGTAGTAATTTATTCCTATACAAAATTTTCTCATTCAATAGAATTTAATGTAGTATAATAAGAGTTAATATAGTTTAATAATAATTTAAATTTGGACTTAAAATAATTTTATTAATTCAACTGACTAATTAATTACATCTAATAATTTGTAACCAAAAAAATTACATCTAATAATTATTGTTTTATGTATAAAGAAAATTAAAATAATTATCATTTTTGTTGAATAATAATATATCAATATTAATATACTTTTCTTTTTTTCTTCTCGTTAATTTAGGGAAATTGATGAAGAGAGAACTCACATGTTGATTATTTAATTTCTTTCTCTTTTCATTTTCTTAAACACAGAAACTCGTTAAATGTGGACCAAAAAGTCAAGAGCATTATTCCTTGTCCTTTTATTGGTAATGACAAGAATCGAATATTTAATATACCAGTCAACAAACCTAAAAAGTGTTACCAATCCCAACGATTTTATGGGGTAAATGATGCACTAATCAACCCAAAATAATTAATTCCTTCTCCTTAATTTATTTTCACCTGTTGACCAAAACAACACCATATACATGTCATCATCACATCACAACACAAATGGCTCCCCGATTTGATCAAGTTTATTATTTTTTGTCACATTTGTTAGAAAAACGGAAAAGTACGTATTTGTAAGGGATAATATAACGATTTTGCTATCATAAGATAATTTGTCTAAATGATTGGTTATTCTCTTTTGTCCTTGTTTAGTCCCTACTACATTTTTTAGCCCATATATAACAGCTTTTCCCAAATTAAATAAGACCTAGCTAGTTCCCCTCCAATGCATGTAATATTCAAACAGAATTACCTCCTATAAAAGGTACTACATGTTGTAAAGAAAAACAAAAAATGACGCGTTATCTTGTTAATTGTACTAAAAGCTAAGAAAGAAATTGTTACTATTTCTTTTCCAAAAAAAGTTTTCTTTCTACATGTCGGTGAAAGAAGATACTCCTAGACTATTGAGTTACCTCAAGGTAACCAATGATCATTAAAGGCAAATCACAAAATATCAAACCAAATCCTAAAATCATGAACAGCACAATTCGACCCAAAGTTATTCAAACTTAAATAAATGTTTCGAATTCAATTGTAGCTGCTTAGAAGTCCACACCAATGATAAAAAGTGGAACAAACACGTCCCAAACACTTTGTCCTTTTTCTCTATAAAACCGCACTCAACCAACCACGTTTCAAAACACACACTCATCCGTTACAATCACCAAATGGCACCACCAAAATCACTTTCTCTCCAACATTTTCTTCTTCCTCTGCTTCTTCTTCTTCTTGGTGTCGCTACTGCTTCATCTGCAGCACCATCAGATTACGACACATACCTCAAGTGCTTCACAGAGCACACAACCTCCACCACCAACCTTGTCTTCTCCCCCACCAACCCCTCCTTCTCCACCGTCCTCCAAAACTACATCCGCAACGCTCGTTTCAACACCTCCGCAACCAAAAAGCCGTTAATCATCGTTACCCCCCTGCAAGAATCTCACGTCCAAGCCGCCGTCATCTGCGCCAAAACCATTAAAGTCCAGCTCAAAATCCGCAGCGGCGGCCATGACTACGAGGGAATCTCGTACATCTCCAATGAGCCCTTCATCATCATCGACCTCTTCAACCTCCGCCGCGTCACGGTCGATATCGCGAAGGAAGTCGCGGTGGTTCAAGCCGGCGCGACGCTTGGGGAGCTTTACTACGGGATATGGCAGAAGAGTAAGGTTCATGGCTTCCCTGCTGGGGTTTGTCCCACTGTAGGTGTCGGTGGCCATATCAGCGGCGGAGGGTACGGTAACATGTTGAGAAAATATGGTCTATCTGTTGATAATGTGATTGATGCTCAGATTGTTGATGTCCAAGGTAGAATTCTCGATAGAAAATCAATGGGTGAAGATTTGTTCTGGGCTATTAGAGGTGGTGGTGGAGGTAGCTTTGGTGTGATTTTATCATACACGGTTAAACTGGTTAAGGTTCCTGAAATTGTTACTGTTTTTCGTGTGGAGAAGACTCTGGATCAGAATGCTACTGATCTTGTTCTTCAATGGCAGCAGGTTGCTCCAACAACTGATGACAGGCTATTCATGAGGCTGTTGTTGCAGCCAATTAGTTCCAAGGTTGTGAAGGGGACAAAAACTGGAAGAGCTACTGTTATTGCAATGTTTCTTGGAGGAGCCAATGAGGTTGTGTCAATTTTGGGGAAGGAGTTTCCTGTTCTTGGGTTGAAGAAGGAGAATTGCACTGAGTTGAGTTGGATTAATTCTGTTTTATGGTGGAATGATGATGAGAGTTTTGTAAAGGGTGCTAAGCCAGAGACCCTTTTGGATAGGAATGTGAATTCTGCTGATTTTCTCAAGAGGAAATCTGATTATGTGCAGAAACCAATTTCAAGAGATGGGTTGGAATCGATTTGGAAGAAGTTGATTGAATTAGGGAAAGTAGGATTTGTTTTCAATCCTTATGGTGGAAAAATGAATGAGATTCCATCTGATGCAACACCATTCCCTCACCGTACTGGAAATCTCTTCAAAATGCAGTATTCTGTGAACTGGCATGATCCATCTCCAGCTCTAGCACAAAACTACACAAACCAGGCTAAGATAATGTACAGTTACATGACCCCTTTTGTGTCCAAGACAAGGAGTGCTTATTTGAATTACAGAGATCTTGACATTGGGGTCAATAATTTTGATCAGAGAAGCTATCAAGAAGGGGAGGTTTATGGAACCAAGTACTTCGGTAACAATTTTGAGAGGCTAGTGAAGGTTAAAACTGCTGTGGATCCTGTTAACTTTTTCAGGAATGAGCAAAGTATTCCTGTACATCCTAGCAAGACAGTATAGAGAATCAAACATTGAAGCATGTTATTATAATTGAAAATTGATAATCATACTTTTTTGGTTTACTCTTATGTGAATGGTTATTCCTTATTATTATAAGTCCATTGGTTTGATTATTATAGCATTGAAATTAAAAAATTACAGAAAAAAGACAAGTAAAGTGCATTTGTTCTTCTCTTTTGTGTCTCTTTTTGGGTCTTTCAATGGAATCAAATGACTTGTGCTGGCTGAGGACGGTTGGAAATTAACTTAGTTAAATGCCAATTGCTTCAAAGAAAAGTGGTATGAATGCACTCGGTATTGGTTGAATTATCTGCAGTGTAATGTGTGATAGTTGGAGTGTCTGTCTTTACATGCTGACAGAATCTTGTGGTTCTTATTTAATTTTACCCTTTTTTGCTTTCTAATTTTTCTTGTGACAATGTGCCCTGAATATTTAATGCTTGATGTTCCAATGGCCATGGATTTTTAAAAATATATACTCTAATTTAGTATTGTGATTATTCAATTATACAATGTCACGTGTTTTGTTTTACTTTATATCAGAAAATGACGAAAAAGCTGCGGAAATTTCCAAACCATGTTCTTGGGCCGTTGTGAGGTTTTCCATGTATCACTAGAGAGGGCATAAATGTTTTTTTTTACGTACCATACTAGTGTTTATTTACCTGTAATGCACGAGGAATATGTCTATTGTATTTGATACATCAATCAATACGTTGATTATTAAAAAATATATTGAACAATAGATGAAATAGAAGAGTCTGAAATACTAAGCAAAGTGGACAAAAAAACTTCTTTTTTAAGCTTGATTGAGATCAACAGGAACTCGTTTGACATTCTTCATGGACATGAAGGCAATAGCACAAATCATAGATATAAGGAATTACCAGCATATTAATCCTTAAAAAATGAATGTTACAGTAGCACAAATCAGGATTGTAAAAGATAAATCATAAAGTATGACATCATTGTGTATGTACCAAGTCATCCAAGTTTGAGTCAATATTGCAGTGGACCTACTCAATATATATACAGACTTTGTATATACTTGATTTAATCAATAAAAAAATTATTTAATTGTAAAGGAAATAGGACGAACCTTAAACCAACAATAATAATTTTGCATCTGATGTTCATCAACTTATAAGATGTAATGGTCATCCCTTTAACAACAAAAAAAAGTTAGGCCACTTTGAAATCAGTTTGTATTGAAATAGTATAAAGATAAAATAGTTGTCCATGAGTAAACACAGGTCCCGGGAGGTACAAACCTACATGAGAAAGAGACTGACCCTGACTCTTGTTTATAATCACTGCGAAGCATAAAGTCACCGGGAATTGCCTTCAAGAGAATTTGAAGGGAAGAGTAGAGTCAGAAGGTGTTAGGCTTATCCTCGAAATGTATTTTGTTTTACCCAACTTGATTCCTGATAAAATAGTTGCAACAATTATATATTGAGTAAGATGAGTGACTCTCAACAGGGTTCCATTACACAAACCAGTTGTTTGGTCTATGTTTCAAAGTAGCATGATCGGAACTCCAACTTTCAATATCAGTTTGTGGTTTGGAATTCCTGAGCACTGAACATCATTTAAAAACTCAGAGGTGAACTATTCTGTGTACACCCAGAATCTTCATCCGATCTACATGGAGTATCATAGATCAAATACTCTCTCTCAACACCAGGAAGCTTTGACAGCATAAAGTTGTTGACTTGCTCGACATTCTCAAGGGTCGGGGCGAGAATTGCTCTTTGTTAGAAATATGAATTATTTTTTAAGTTCGCCACTAAGTCCGGATAAGTAAAGTTGACCAATCAACAAATCTGACGGAATCTCAATTGTGGTTTCAGCCTCGTCGATGGTGTTAACTGTTCCGTCGCCGACTTTAAGAGCCCATTCTGCAAACTCTCTTATTTCTGCAGCAGACGCTGAGGATGAGGCATTCTGTAATCTCATGTTTACGGTCTGTTTCATTACCTTGCAATATTACCATAAGTATGATGAATTTATTGTCGACCCCACAATATCTGCTCGGCTTTCTTTTGAAATAACTGGAAGAATTTGCCTAGAGTCTCCTCCCAATACAACAACCTTACTCCCGAAAGGCCTATCGTGACCAAAATTTGCCCTGGTTTTCATAATGTCATTTAAAGACTTGTCCAACGCTTCAAAAAAGTGTTTGTTCAACACTGGTGCCTCATCCCATATAATAAGACTCGCCTTTTGGAGCAATTCAGCTTTGAGTGATCTCTGACGAAGGTTGCATGTGGAGACTTCATTTATTGAGATAGGTATTGAAAAACTAGAATGAGCAGTTCTCCCTCCGGGTAACAGTAAAGAAGCTATTCCACTAGAGGCAACATTTAAAACAATTAAACTTTTAGATCGCACCGCAGCAGATGTGTTCCACACAAAAGTTTTACTCGCTCCTTCAAAACCATAAGGGAAAAAGAACCCTCCCTTATTAGACATGACAACATCCAACACCTACTTATATACACCGTTTTGTTCTCTGGCAAGTGAACCGACCAACTCTTCATGAATTTCGTTCATCCCTTTCTTATTGTAATTGAGCTCGTCCACAACAAACTTATTTTCAAAATTCATTATTTCAGAAAAAGTAGGATGTGGCAAAGATGGAAAATCTTTAAGAGATCTTGCATTCCATTGTAGCTCCTTTTCAATTTCAATTAGGCACAGATTCATCAACTCGTCGTCATCGATTTGGAAATCTACATCACGCATCAAGTGAACAATTAATAGCATGGAAAATTAAATAAATAAAAAGAAGATTGAGGTAAGCCTTCGTCAATGTAATGTGCATGTGTTGTTGATGTATACTAGTATTTAAATATTAACAGAAACAAAATAACATGCAAGAAAAATTTTAAGAGATGAAGTACTTAGAATATTAAGCGCTTTCCTTCTTTCGTACAGAATTCCATCGCTTAGAAGTCTCAATTTTTTTTTCCAAACTTCTTTGGGTCTGCTCGTTGTGTTTGTGATCAGCATTCTAGTGAACAAATTCCTTAGAAAAACTCCAGATCCCAACATACTTACGTCAACAATTTCATCGATATACTCCCGATCATCCTCCATTAATCCAAGAGCTTCACATGCATCATGGAATGTGAGATAAACAATTCCTTTAACAGTCCTTATGTTTTCCAAGCTATCACAACCTCTTTGAAGCGGACAGAACTCTCATGTAATACACCTCCCCATGCCAAGAGCAATATATTGCACTCGTCCAAGCGAGATACCCTTTTTTCTAGGAACCCATTCTTGTGCGCGTTCCTTGTATACAAATTTATATGAGAATTCTGCATAAGTCAGATTCCTCCCCTCTTGGTATCGCTTATTGGCTTTCATCAATACCAAAATTTTTGTTTCCTTCCGCGAGCATTTTTCAACAACCTCTTCCAAGTCGTCAGAATCCTTGAATAGTACTCTTTGTTGGTTAGGGAGATGGAATCCTAACCTCACAACTGCTGGCCACCTGTCATGTATATCAAATTTGAAAGTTCTCCACACCGTCTCAGATGGAGTTAAGTACCTGCATTTTGCAACGACAATTTTAAATAAGAATTTAATGTATGATAAATTTAGTAGATTTATAATAGAATTAAATAATTTCAATTACCTGCAGTCATAATACTATTTAATCTCATCTTGCACCTGTGACTTGTCAGAACCTCCACCATCTTTTGATATTTGAACATTTACTCTATCAGGTCCTTTATTGATATACTTAAATAGATAATTGATAGCATTAGACTTACTACAATATTCAACATTGATGTGACCCTGGTATTTCATTAAATTTGAGGATTGTACGGAAGAACAAACTCATTGTTAAGAGGAACACATTTTTTCAAGACAGTAATTTTAGTTATCATTTTCTTGTATATAGAGAATTCATCGTCATCAATAGTGGTGCAATTCTGGAGGCATATGTCTAATAAAAGAATAAATAGTTTTAGCATCCTACGTACCAGTATCTTCAACTATCTGGAGTAAAACCGGAATGTCAGTCGAGATTAGGGATGTCAATGGGTATTGGTGGGCATGGATAGTATATACCCACCACCCGCTCCACATTAAAAATTTATACACGTACCCACTTCATACCCACATGGATATTCATCAGGTGGGTTTTAACCGGATTTTAAAATATCAGTGGATATCCATGGGCACCCGACACTCATGAAAATAAATGAATTCGCATGTATTTGTTCAAAAGAAAATTATATTAAAAGTGAAATTTAAGATTGGACTTTACAGTCAATCAATGTGTGAAGGAAGATATTTATTTTCTACCATTTTTTGGGTCTAAAGGGCTTTTTTTCACCATTACCAGTGTATAAGTTAACTTGAAGAAGAACTATAACTCAAACACAAATTCACTAGATATTGGACTTAATATACATCTATGTATATATAAAAAGGTATTTTAGTATTTTATATATCGGGTGGGTATCCATAGGTATGGATACATTTATATCCGTACTCGCCCCATTAATAAATGGATAGTGAAAATATCCATTAAATAAATCCGTGAATACCCGTGGGCGGATAATTTTACCCATAGCGGATTTTTATCCACGGGTATCCACGGGTATTGGTAGTTTTGACATGCCTAGCGGGATACCAGGAATTGGTTCAAAATCTGAGTCATTTTCTTCAACCTCAGAATCGCAATATCTGCCAGATTTTGTTTTTGGTTAAATTGGCTAGTTTTTAAGAAAATTAAAGGTTAAAATAAAAAAGTTATAAAATATTTACCCATTAAAATCTTTTTGCTTTAAATATCTTAATGCTATCAAATATTTAATTGCAACTCGAATAAGTCAAAAAATTTTAATCATATGGGATATTTTATGAAATTATAATTTAAATTTTCACGGTTGAGATTAAAAAATTAAAAAGGTAAGGACAGTTGTTGACTTAATTCACGTACATAATTTTTTTTTTGAAAGTCACGTACATAATATTTGATCTTAATTAAAGAGGGGATATGATTTTTTTTTTTTTACGGTAAGAGGGGATATGATTTTCATAAATATCCCATATTAACATACCAAAATTTTAACATTTTTCTTTATTTTATTTTAAATTAGTTAACATACTGGAGGACAAAATCAAATACTGGAGGGGATATATTTACACATGAAATTTTAATTATGAAAAATGTTATATAATTTAGGAATAAAGAAAAATTAATATTAAAGAGATAAATATTTAAAAAAAGAATAACAACTTTAAATAATGGAGGAGAATTAAATCGGGCAACTCCTTTTTTTAAATCTTGAACTGCATTATGCATCAAACTTGAGTATATATTCTTTATTATTATATATTCATAAAATATGTAGAAATATATATACAATTTCTTACCTCGGAGGACAAGAACCTCTCTTCATTTGATTTTCAATCATTTCCATTTGCTTATTTTAAAATTATAATGAAATTAATTAATTTATGATATTTTTTTTGAAAGGATTAATTTATGATATTAGGAGATTGAGTTTGTTAGAAATAAAATATGATAGTTTTTTTTCGAAAGGAAAAATATGATAGTTATTTGTTTGCTTTTTGAATTTTAAGTCGAGTTAACTATTAAATAGAAGGATAATATATTTAAGTTAGATTTCGATCTTAGGCCAAGAAAAAGTGTTTTTTTTTAAATATAATTGCTTTAAATTGAGAAATGTCCGGATTTATAAAAAAAAAATAGATATTTTGGAAACTTGTATTTAAATGAGATAAAAATCAGTTTCAAAATTTATTTTGGTAATAAATTTTAATGAACACATGTACATGCATGATATAATGGGATGATGCACGTGATTATCTAACGATATTCTGTGTATGTCTTGAGAAGACATGATGACATATGAGATAACATGTATATGACATGAATTGTATAATGTATACATGTGGCTTACGAGCTGAGATAATCACTTGGGTGAATGTATGAGATCAAGGAGTACTTGATCATCATGTGGTTGTGGAAATGAGAAATATAATGTTATATTACATATTGAACTATATATATGACATGTGGCTTGCGAGCTGAGATAATCACTTGGGTGATTGTGATATGACCCGATTGTTTGGATTGTGACTATGTGTTTGATATATGTTCAAAAAAAAAAAGTCTATGTGTTTGATATGACTGTGACTGTGATAGCATGAGGTTAGGATACCATGTTGATCGATAATGCTGTGATAATAACATGATTATATCCTGTAATGATATATGGTAGTAACCATATGTTATGAAGTCAGGGGAAACAAATGAAGAAGGAATTAATGAAAAGGGCATAATAGACAAAGAGGTGGGTCACGTGGCACATGACAATGAGAAACAGAAATTGAGAAGAAGCACTAGAGAGAAAATAACCAATTCTCAATTGAGGGATTACGTGTGTGGCTGAGAGGGATATAAGCATGGTTGGGGGAATGAGAGAGGGTGGGGAATATTGTGGACTCACCTCTCTTCTCTAGTCTAGTCTCTGTGTCTCTTCTGAGTGTTGTTATCTTTTAGTTATTTCCATTCCATAGAAACTCTACATCCATTGTAAGAAATTTCATACAGAAATACAGAAAAGTTTACCCACGTACTCTATACTGGTACTGTTATCCACTATAATTCAGAAAATTCTCTTAATTGCTTGTTTGTTCTTTACATTTGGTGCTTTCATTGACCTCCATGGCTGAGAACACAAGGTTGAAGGAATTGTCTGCTGATGTGAAACGGCTTATGGAATTGATGGAGAAACGAGATCTGCAATATTCTGAGCGATTTGATCAGATTGATGCTGCAATGGGCAATCTCGGTCAGATTCTCGCCGATGGCGGCTCGAACTCAAGTCGACCTGTGCAGCCATTTCAGGTAAGGAACATTAAGCTTGATTTCCCACGTTTTGATGGTAAGGATGTGTTGCAATGGATTTTTAGGGCTGAACAATTTTTTGATTATTACAAAACCCCTGATGAGCAACGTTTAACGATTGCTGCGGTCCATATGGAGAAAGATGCTGTGCCATGGTTCCAAATG
The DNA here is from genome assembly GCF_012489685.1 of Lotus japonicus. Lineage (NCBI taxonomy): Eukaryota > Viridiplantae > Streptophyta > Magnoliopsida > Fabales > Fabaceae > Lotus > Lotus japonicus. Next base: position 58,230,920 of record NC_080046.1, on the reverse strand, counting down.
ATGAATCGAAACAATCCATTTCAGTCCTGGAAGGGTTTCACCAAATCATTGGAGCTGGAATTCGGTCCATCCCCTTATGATTGTCCACGAGCTACTATGTTCAAGTTGTCGCAATCTGGGTCTGTGAATGACTATTATGTTGAGTTCACCGCTCTTGCTAATCGAGTTTATGGAGTTAGTTCTGAAGCATTGGTTGATTGTTTTGTGAGTGGGTTGAAAGATGATATCAAACGGGAAGTGATTGCTCAATGCCCCACTTCCTTACTCAAAGCTGTGTCTCTAGCCAAACTCTATGAAGAAAAATATATCAAACCAAAACCAACTTATCCAAGTTCATTTCCCAGAACTCAAAACCAATCATACAGAACTCCCACCATGGCTCCAATCTTACCAACACCAAACCTTAAACCTACCACACAACCTCAACGAAATTCTAATGTCAAAACCATGTCTCCTGCTGAGATGCAATTGCGCAGAGAAAAAGGCCTCTGTTACACATGTGATGACAAATTTTCCTTCAATCACAAGTGCCCAAATAAGCAGTACTTGTTTTTGCAATTGGTGGATGATGATAACATCACTGCTGAACCTGAACCTCCTGACAATTCTGTTCAAGATGGTGGGCAAGAAATACTTGAGCATCATTTATCTTATAATGCTTTAAAAGGTTCTACGGGTTTAGGAACTATGAAGTTTCAAGGATTGATTAATGGTCTTCAGGTGCAGATTCTCCTAGACAGTGGCAGTTCTGATAATTTTTTGCAACCAAGATTGGCTCATTGTCTCAAGTTACCTGTAGAACCTGTTGCGGAATTCCCAGTAATGGTGGGCAATGGTCACTCTTTAGCTGCTGAAGGACTGATTAAGGAAGTCCAAGTCCAGGTTCAGGGTCACACTCTTAAATTACCTGTTTATCTTCTGCCAGTTTCAGGTGCTGATTTAGTTTTGGGAGCTACTTGGCTTGCCACATTGGGCCCTCACATTGCAGATTACAGTGCTCTCACCATAAAGTTTTATCTGAATGGTCAGTTTGTAACACTTCATGGAGACCAACCTCAGTTACCATCTGCAGCTCAATGTCATCATCTCCGGAGGATGAGTAACACACATGCTATTACAGAAGCAATTGCTAAATTTCGTCACTATTTGCTGGGCCATAAGTTCATCATTCGTACCGATCAAAAGAGTCTCAGCAGTCTTTTTGAGCAACCGTTGCAAACACCAGAACAGCAAGCGTGGTTACATAAATTTTTGGGTTATGACTTTACCATTGAGTACAAACCTGGTAGAGAAAACCTTGCAGCTGATGCTCTTTCCCGGTCTTGTTTCATGGCATGGTCACAACCAAAGCTAGAAATTCTCCACTGTCTAAAAGAAGCCATTGCTGCTGATTCAAAACTCACTGAGGTGTATAAGTTGTGCATTCAAGGTAAACCGCCCGATCTTCATTATTCAGCACATGATGGGCTATTATATTGGAAAGGAAGATTAGTGATTCCACGGGACCATTCTATGATCCAACAAATATTGCATGAATACCATAGTTCTCCCTTGGGTGGTCACTCCGGCATCACAAGGACACTAGCTAGAATTGCGTCTCAGTTTTTTTGGCAAGGAATGCACAAAGATGTTAAAACATATGTGCAAGAGTGCCTCATTTGCCAACAGGCCAAGTCTGCTACTACACTCCCAGCAGGCTTATTACAACCTTTGCCAATCCCAATGCAGATTTGGGACGATTTAGCCATGGATTTTATTACAGGTTTGCCTCCTTCTAATGGCTTCACAGTTATTATGGTGGTCATTGATAGGTTATCAAAGTATGGTCATTTTGCTACATTGAAGACTGATTATTCTAGCAAACAAGTGGCTGAGTTATTTCTCAAAAACATTGTGAAATTACATGGTTTTCCAAAGACAATTGTCTCTGACAGGGATAAAGTTTTCACAAGTCAATTTTGGCAACACTTATTCAGGTTGAGTGGCACTACCTTAGCTATGAGTACAGCCTACCACCCTCAATCTGATGGCCAATCTGAAGTTGTAAACAAATGTATTGAAATGTATTTGAGGTGTTTCACTTTTGAGAAACCCAAGAGCTGGACTGAGGCACTCCCATGGGCTGAATATTGGTATAATACTTCATTCCATTGTAGTATGAATATGACTCCCTTCAAGGTAGTTTATGGAAGGGACCCTCCCACTATTTCTAAATATGTTCAAGATGCCAAAGACCTTCCATCCTTACAGGAATTGCTTCTGCAAAGAGATATCATTTTGTCTCAATTAAAGGGAAACTTGTTAAAGGCCCAGGCAACTATGAAGAAATATGCTGATCAGAAAAGGGTGCATAAAGAGTTTCAATTAGGTAACTTGGTGTTGGTCAAATTACAACCTTATAGACAGCATTCAGTGGCATTGAGGAAGAATCAGAAATTGGGTCTCAAGTATTTTGGACCATTTCCAATTGTGCAGAAAATTGGACAGGTTGCCTACAAGTTACTGCTTCCTCCTTCAGCAAAAATACACCCAGTATTTCATATTTCACAGCTGAAACAATGCAGAGGAGGACACCACATATCTTATGTTCCTCTACCATTTAAAACAAATGAAGTAGGCCCTGTTTTATACCCTCAGTCAGTATTAGACACTAGAACCATCATCAGAGGCTCTCAACAAATTTTTCAAGTCTTGATCCAATGGGAAGGACTAGACTCTACACAAGCAACATGGGAAGATGCTAAGGAATTCAACCAATCTTATCCAGACTTCAACCTTGAGGACAAGGTTGTTTTTAATGGGGAAGGAAATGTTATGAAGTCAGGGGAAACAAATGAAGAAGGAATTAATGAAAAGGGCATAATAGACAAAGAGGTGGGTCACGTGGCACATGACAATGAGAAACAGAAATTGAGAAGAAGCACTAGAGAGAAAATAACCAATTCTCAATTGAGGGATTACGTGTGTGGCTGAGAGGGATATAAGCATGGTTGGGGGAATGAGAGAGGGTGGGGAATATTGTGGACTCACCTCTCTTCTCTAGTCTAGTCTCTGTGTCTCTTCTGAGTGTTGTTATCTTTTAGTTATTTCCATTCCATAGAAACTCTACATCCATTGTAAGAAATTTCATACAGAAATACAGAAAAGTTTACCCACGTACTCTATACTGGTACTGTTATCCACTATAATTCAGAAAATTCTCTTAATTGCTTGTTTGTTCTTTACACCATATTGACCTGTTAGAGCTGTGATGTTGTGAGTATGTATATAGTGTTGCTATGTGAAAGCATGATGATGTAAGTATGTTGAAATGCATGCATATATGACATGAGATTGTATGTATGGCATGTAGCTTGCGAGCTGAGATAATCACGAGGTGATTTTGTGAGATCATGAGATGCATTTGTATTTTATACTAACTTTGGCCTTGGTGCGCAATTAACTTAAGCATAAACTTTAATTTATACATATAATCTGAACAACCTTATCCATAAGCATTAGATGAGGTGACACTTCCAGTTTCACTCTCCTCCAACCCCCTCATTAGCTGACAAGTGTCAACCTCTCCTTGATTCTGACCAACTCAATGCAAGCCCATTTTGTTTGGCCTTTTGTTTTGAGACCCATAATTAATGATCATTTAAATCTAATAATTAATTGATTTTTTTTATACAATTTCAATGCTTAATTGAAGCACTTGCTAAGGCGTGATTGGGATGTGCGTTGTCGTCACCTGTTGCGTGAGGGGAATGTCGTTGTGAATTTCATGGCAAAGTTGGGAGTTGGTTTGCAGGCTGATTTGGTGGTGTTTGATGCTCAACCACCGGACGTAGCTCCTCTTCTGCGTGCGGATTGCATGGGCACTTGGCACTGTTGGGAGTAGGAGGGTTTTTTTTTTTTTTCTGTTTAAGCTTCTGTTACCAAAAAAAAATGAATGCAATACATGCAAAAAATTATTACCAAAACCGGTTTCAAATCATTTCAAAAATTCAGTGCAATAAATACCAAAAGAAATGGAAGTAATTTCGTGCATTTCAAATTCAAATTCAAAAGAGAATTTAAAATATTCTATAATTGTTAATTGTTGTCTTTAATGTAGTTGAAGGAATGAATATTCTAATTGAAATCCATAAATTAGTTGACCAACCATTTCAATTTCTCATTGATTTTGGTTTTGTGACCCTCATTAACAACCTATTGAATAATCATAAAAAATATCATTAATTGTTGATTAATTTTTTTTTTAAACTCTCCACTAATGCTGAATCAAAAGTAATCATTCAAAATATTATTAATTGTTGTTTAATTTTTTTTAAGCTTTCCATTAATGTTATAACAAAAGTCATCACCCATTGACTATCTATGGAATAATCATTCAAAATCTCATTAATTGTTGTTTAATATTCTTATTCGTACATAAGGCTTAAAAACCGATTTTGCTTTTTTTTTTATGTGATTAAAACCAATTTTGCTAACCTTTGTAAAAATTTGAATTCTAGATTTGATTCTCTATAATTTCTTACATTTATTCGAATCAAACACACATGCATTATTTTTGAATTTTCTAATACTAACACAGATGCTGACTTTTTTTTCAAAGGAAAATTAACTGCTATTAATTTGGCGTATTCTCCTTCCCTTTCTCAGTAGCAAACCTGGAAAACCTAATTTTTTTCATCTATATAAACTCCCTTATGTGATTCTGAACCTCCATAATTTTATTTTATTTTACCTTTAACTTTCATTCACTCATGTTTGACTCCAGGGTCGATTTCGTTCATCACTTGCAGTGCTAATTTTAAATTCTTTTCTTCAGAATTTAAGTATATTTTTCATAATGATAAATGTCATGGAAGATTGTAGCTAAAATCTATAATTTCAAATTCTTTTTCTAACTGTTTGGAACTATTTTTCATCTAATTTAAGTATATTTTTCATACTTTTAAAAATATTTATATATATATATGAACTTTTTGTCAAATTTTGCAAATTTTGTGATACTCATTGTAATTTTATTTGTTTGGGTGCTCATATTTTCATATCTTAATTCATTAATACGTGCCTAAATAATGAGATCAATATTCGTCGTTCAACGCACGGGGTAAAAATGCTAGTAACATATGATAAATCAATTTTAGACTGCGAGATTTAAGGTTCTGATTCCCAGCCAGTGCTATATATCCTTCAATTTTAATTAAACTTCAGCTAAGAGATTTCAAATATCTTTAGCTAAGAGATTTCAAATATCTTCTTTTGGCTGAATCCTCTCAAAGGAGGTATAGGGAAAAGTGAGAGAAAATCTTGTTAAATAGAGTGAGTGACTCATTTAAAGCGCGTAAAAGACCTCTCATTCTAGGAAGAGAATTCACTTAGGAGATGAGCCCTTGGGGGTGGCAGAAAAAACACCCAAGGGAAGAGAAACTGAGAAAGGCTCTCCAGTAAAATTGTGAATAACAAAGCATTATGTAGAGAGACAAATGCCATTTGGTCGTAAACATCATTAAATATTCGTAATTGGTAACGGCACAAAAATCAATTGCATTGATGCCATGTCCAATTAATAGTAAATGGGCGAGACTAGGGGCATAGAATCTCAAATATAATTGCTATATCATCAACGTAATTTTTCTAATAAATGGCAATGTCTCATGTGCTTAAATATTTGGAAAAGTCAAAGCTCAAAGGTAATATATTGATGAATTGCGCCATTATATCCAACAATCCCCTTCTAGAGGCAATGGGTAGGGTCTGCATAGATACTATGGTACTAATTTCCATATCCACATTTTAAAAAATTACTCATATATATCTACAACTTGGAGACCCGTCCTCATACCCTCTAGGTACCTATATACCCGCACCCATCCTCGCTATACCCACAATTTAGTAAATCAAAATATGACTTTCACTATTTGTATTTTTAACGAAAAATAAATACTGCCTTCATCCCTAATTATAAGCTAAAGTTGAGACTTAAGTTTTGTCACTAAATATAGGGTCCCCCTATGGTACACAAGGAAAAAGTTGTGTAAATGTGCACAACCTCATTTTGACCTTCTATTCTAAGTTAAGCAGGTTAAATATTTTTTTAAAAAAAAATTACTTAAATTAATTCAATTAAAAGAAATCCAAAATAAAAATTACCCTTTACCCACCATCCCCATTGTCCCACCCTATATCTGGTGCTATCCAACGACCTTGACCTCACCACCACACTCTTCTTCACCTCACTCTACAACACCTCCACTGGCCTCCTCTTCAGCCTCCCTATGCCGGTCCAGCCAATGAAGTCCATCGCCGCCGTCGCCATCTTGGAAACGCCGCCGCTCATCATCCCCCAGATCCCCGTCATCGAGCGTCCGCCGCGTCCTCATGAGCGCACCGCTCTCAGCCGACCTGCGCTCAGTTCCGGTGAGGAAGGAAGACGAGGGTCAAGTTGTGCGCGGAACCTACAAGGGAAGATAGGGAAGGTGACTCAGGTCTAGAGGCCCAAAAAAAAACTTCCTCTCGTTCTCTGTCTCTCTCGTTGCTTCCAATGGTTGTTTTCAGTTTTGTGGGTGCTGGATCTTGATATGCTTCAATCTGTGGCTAGTTTTCTACTAACAATTCTGAGTTTTGTGCTTCCAAAGTCGCGATTTTCTTCTTGATTTGCTTGTTGGTTCGTGATTTGCTTCTCGATTTGCTTCCTGATTTGTGATCTGGTGGTGTTGGGTGGGGTTTGTGAAATCTTGAGGAGAGAGGACTGAGGACTGAGGTTGAGAATGGTGAACAAGGGTGAAAGCAAGTCGAATCAAAGCATATTTTCATGCTTCTGAATATCGAGGATGGAAGCAAGTTGAATCGAATCCCGATCTGGACCGCTGGTGGATATGGTGAGTTGAGGTTTGATTCAATGGGATCTGAGGGGTGGTGGTGGGTTATGGGTGATAGGTTCTGGGTTGGGGGTGGAGTGAAGAGGTTGGTGATGGTGGTGGGTAGGTTCTCGATTTCTGGGTGATGGTGGTGAATGGCTTGGGGGTGGCGTGGAGAGAGAGGTTGGTGTTGATGTTGGCGGCGAGTTCAGGGTGGCGTGAAGAGGTTGGTGATGGTGGTGGGTGGTTTCTGGGTGATGGTGGTGGGTTGGGTGGGTTCTGGGTTTCTGGGGTGAGTGAAGAGGTTGGTGATGGTGGTGGGTGGCTTGGAGCTGGCGTGGAGAGAGAGAGAGAGAGAGAGAGAGAGAGAGAGAGAGAGGTTGATGTTGGTGGTGGTGGTGGGTTCTGGGTATGGTGGCGGGTGGCTTGGAGAGAGGTTGGTGTTGGTGGTGGTCGGTTCTGGGTTGTGGTGGCGCAGAGAGGCTGGTGATGGTGGTGGCCGGTGGGGTGGGTTGGTGGCGGCCTGAAGACTGAGAGTGTGAGACCAGTGGGAAGAAAGATAGATATGAGGGCAAGATTTGAAAATTAACTCTTGTTTGGAGGGTAAAATAAGAATTTCGTGTGTAAAAAATTTAAATATTATCTAATTAATTTAATTATGATTAGTGACCGGTGGTAGGGAGTCATATGTCCCTTGTGCAACTTTACACAACAAAAAAGTTGTGCACGGTAGACAAACCCCTAAATATAAGCTAAAGTTGTAAAAGCTAATGTATTTCTTTTCAGGGAGCATATCAGGTGAGAGGAGTGGTTTATAATGAGAGATGAGAGGATTAATTGGTAACCATCAGATAAAAATAAATGGCTCAGATCTATTTTCTCATTTTTGAAATGCACGTGAGTATCTATGCTCATTCTCTCACACCTTACGTCTTCTTCCTTCTCTCTGCGACTTTCTCTCACCCTCCGCCCCACTTTCTCTCACCCTTTTGATTTCAATCTGTTCCTACGATTCAACCATCTTTCAATTTAATTGGCCATGGTGGATTTGGACTTTGGAAAATTGTTGAAAGGATTATTCCTAGAAATTGCTTGAAATACCTCCCTGATTATAATACAGAAAAAGACAATTCTTGGTCGAGAGAGACGGTGTTGCGCGACCACCGTGCGCAACTCTCTCTGTCACCGTGCGCCGTCGCCACTGCCCTTGCTCCGTCGCCATCTTCCATTTTCAGATCTGAACCAGCCACCATCACCTCCTCTGTTCCCGGCGAACCGCCACCCCGCTCTGCTAGTCTGTCGCGCGCCACCGCCACTCTCCTCACCTCCTCTGTTTCCGGCGAACCACCGCCGCGCTCTGCTAGTCTGCCGCGAGCTGCCGCCACTCTCCTCCTCCATTATGAGATCCGCCGCCGCTCGTCCCCTCTAATTCCAGCACCTTGCTTCATCGTTACAAGTATGTGGGCAAAGAGACGAGAGAAGAGAAGATGGACAAAGTATTTGAGATAGGAAGAAGACGGAAGCAGAACAAACGACACCCAAGAGAGGAAGAAGAACATGTCACGTGACTCTTTAAAATGAAAATTAAATCTTAGCTGTTCGTTTTTATCTGATGGTTACCAATTAATCCTCTCATCTCTCATTATAAACCACTCCTCTCACCTGATATGCTCCCTTTCTTTTCATATTTATCCTTGCATTTATTGGTAGTGGAGCACTATTAGTAGTATAATGATTAAAAAGTGTTATCTTAAATAGGGGTAGACATGAAAAGTTGTATCTTTTTTAAAAAAATCAATGCATTAATTAAGACTTTCTTCATACGCGTGATTTTTACAACTTTAGCTTATAATTAGGGATGGAGGGAGGGAGTATATGATTTATATTATGAGAGTAAAACACATTTATAAAAAAAAAAAAATCAACCAAATACTTACAAGTAAAATAATTCTACTAAGAGAAATAAGCGAGAAAGTAATAATTTTAAATTCATAGTTTGATTTTCATATAATCTTAAAGGAGTAGATTATATAAACAACAAAGTTTTTATTAGTCAGATTTTACTTAGTCTCTTCATTTTTAAAAAGAGTAAATTAGAAAACTATAACTTTAAGTTTGTTAATATAGCATCAAATGTATCATATGCATATGTAATAATAATAACAGTAATAATAGTTATGATAATAACAATAGTAATATGTGCACGGTATGGGGTGGGTGGGTACTATAGTACCCATGCCCACTAACTTATGCAGGTATTTATCCATGTTTGCGAGTTTTTACCCTACCGATTGTAGGTATTTTTTGAGGGTACCCAATGGGTATGAGTGAATTGCATGCCATCCTTATCCCCCACTAGTGGCAATGAATTAAGAGAAGTTTTGAAAGGGAGGAGAAAAGGTCTCGGCAACGAAAAGGGTTTGCGCTTAAGTGTTAATGTTCATAGGATTGAATTAGTACGTAGTAAGGTGAGACAACACCCCAAGTCCACTAAGTGAATTTCTCTCGAACTTAGTGGACTCAAGATGAAACCCCCACAACATGCACCTAACCTTCAAATCGTGAAGTACCTGCAAAACAATTTTACACATGTTTTGGGTCATCAAACATATTCACCTTGAGTTGTTCATGAAAGCTCTAGAAAGATTGCCAAATTCATTCAGGGAAGGTGACCCCAACCTTAACACTCACATAAGTAGATACATTAAGTGTGTCTCTATAGCACCACCAGATAATGGGCTATGTATTTATTAAGAGTTGTGTAGATACATCAAGTGCGTCTCTATATCACTACCCAAATAACAGGCTATGTATCTTATGAGTTCAGCTCAACCTCACATCACTACACTACTATGCTTGTTTCTTTGGCCTCTAGCCGATACATGGCTCTTTGGAACTTCTTCCCGGCTGAAGTTGTCTCTCCTGCAAAACCCCTGAGATAGAGTTAAGTTGCCAAGTCGGTTTCCCCATTGCTAGGGTATCCAATTTTTGGCCTTCTCCGATTCTTTTTTAACATCTTTACTTCGTCGGTCGGTCTTGGGTGGACTCCTGCTGCGCTATCGCACATACTCCCTCAATCGACCATTCTGCATGTGACCTTCGATTTGATTCTTAAGTGTCCAGCAATTGCCGGTCTCATGACCAACATGCCGATGAAAATCACAATACTTGTTGCGGTCCAGGCGATCATCAGATACCTAAATAGGGCGGAGCGGCCTGAACATGTCTTCGTTCTGTCTTAAAATGGTGCTTGGTCGGCATTCAATGTTGTGTAAACATGCTTTGAAGGATGCTCGGTTGGCCTGTCGGAATTGTCCTCGCGGTGCCAAGTATTGCTTCTGATGGCATGAGTCTGTTTTTCAGGCTGACTGTGAATGGTAGATTTGACTTTAACATCGGTTTTGGAGTCGGACTTCGTCGCTTGGCCGGACTTTTGTGCCCACTTTCTCTCTTTTCACGATTCTCCTTCATTATGTATTTTCTTCCTTGGCTATGTAGGGGATTGCTTTGGCTCGTACTTCCTCCAGCGGCTGGGCTTTTCGTATCATTGAACGGTCCTGGACGAAGGCCATTCTAGAAGGCCTCCACTGTGGTTATTTGGCTAACATATGTAGCCTGCAAAAGTTATTTCGGTAAAAAGATGCAAATATTGGTTAATAGACTCACCCGATCTCTGGCGAATCCGACGTTGTAACTTTCTCTGCTTGTTTGGCTGAGAATTGGGTGACGAACCAAGCAGAAAATTCCTTGAAGGTCATGATTCTGAAAACTATACTTATAGTTTGGATGATTATGCTGGAATTTCGTCCCGTTGTTGATTGTTCTGGGGCAGTTGATCCATGCGCGCTTGAAGGTCTTGATTTTGCTGCCTGATGTTTTGAAGGTCTGCCATCTGTGCTTGGAAAACGACGTTCTGCGCCTGGATGGCTTCATTTTGTTCTTGGAAGGTTTCATTGGTGGCAAGCATCTCCTACATCTATGCGTTTACAACCGCATTATTCGCCGCTGCGATTTGGCCGTTGGGTCTGACCATGATGGTTTTGCTCAATGTTCTGAAAACCGGACCGGTCATCGAACTGGTCGAGGTACAGGTTCAATTTTCAAAGGTCGAACCGAGGTTAAACCGGGGTCTGACCGTAATAATTTATACAGTATATTAATATACTAATATAGATAATATATGTTATATTTGTGAATAATGAATAGCTTATTAAATATAAAAATAAAGAATATAATACTGCAATAACATAAATTATTACTTAGTTCCTAAAGGAAAGCTCAAGTGATAAGAATTGATGACATATAGTTTGAGGAAGGTAAGGTTCAATGCTTTTTGATGTAAAAAAAATTATTACTTAAATAAATATAAATTAATATATCCAAAATGTGTATATAATAATTCTTGTGTATCCAAATAATCATTACTCATTATTCACAAGTCATAAGTTAAATATAGCATTGTTAAAAGACTTTAAGTTCAACATTTCATCCAATAAATATAATATATATATAACTTTGGCTTCAATTGCATAACTTTAATGCTGGCACAGTTGGTATGCTTACCTTTCTTATTGCTTCACGTCCTGGGTTCAAACCCTGCTACATGCAATTTTCTCCAATTTTTTCCATTTATTCAAAAACCGTGAACCGGCTGGTTCTTACCAGTTTTCGCGGTTCGCCCACCGGTTCAGCGGTTCGTTCACCGGTTTGATAAGTGCCCGGTTTTATATGCTGACCGAACCGGCCTTATGCCCGGTTCCCGGTTGAACCAGTCGGACCGGCCGGTCCGGTCCGGTTTCCTGAACACTGGTTTTGCTAGATCACGAAAGGTTGTTAAGTGCGGGGTAGGAGAGTTTTACCTGACCCCACGATGGACGCCAAAATGTTCACGCAAAAACCCGAGTAACCTAGATTTTAGAGAGCGAGAAACAGTAAATGAATATGAGTGTGATAAATGAAGTTGAAATATTCTAGACCCAAGGGGTCTATTTATACATGAATCTTGACTCCAACACCAACCCACAAATACAAGTAGCATAACCCTCCTAAACCCTAAACCATCATGACTCCCCGCTTTGTGTTCGAACCTCCCAGTGACGAAGAAGAAGCTAAGGCAGGGTCAAAATCAGAATCAGAAGAAGAGCGCAAGGAATCACAGTCTCCGTACTACTTCGCCAAGTACTCGGAATCAGTGGTTGAGGAACACGCTCGCAGGAGCACCATTGTGGCTAGGAATCTCTGTTAGGCAAGTGGAGCACCATGAAAGAGTCTTTGTGGCTCAGAATCTCTGTTAGGCAAGTGGAGGTGGAGATTTTTGACAGAACCTAAGAGCCTTTGGTGCCAGGTCATTAAGGCCAAGTACAATAGATTGTCCACCACGAAAGAGTCTTTGTGGCGGAAGGATGTGAAGGCAGCCAATTGTGATGTTGAGGGGATTAGTTTGAGTTGGGTGTTTAGAAGTTTGTGAAGGTACAATTTGTCCAAACTTCTTTAATATGAGAGCATCGTGGGGAGTGGAACGAGTATGGTGCTGGAAATTGAGTTGGAGGAGGCCTTTGGTGGGAAGGGAGCTGCAGTCGGCTATAATGTTAGATGAAGCCAAGAGCGTCCCTCTAGAACCTGATAAATGGTGCTGGCTCCCAAGCACTGATGGGATTTTACAGTTAACTCTCTTTATTCTTTTTTTCAGTCACCGATGTTGTTACCTCCAGATCCCATTTTCATCATCCGAGTATGGAAGTCTGTGGCAACTTCAAATGTAAAGGCCTTTCCTTTAGCGTGTTATGCTGGATTGGATTCCTTGGCTCCAAAATTTGTGGAAGCACTGCGTCTCATGAAGAAACAATTTGTAAGGTGTGGCGTTTGGATGTGGAATCTTGTGAGCATTGTTGTTCTCGTGTCCGGTTTCTTTGGATATTTGGCGCCATTGCTATCGGTGGATGGGTGTCTGTACAACACTGCCCAGGAATCCCAGACAACATCTACTGCAATTTCAATTTGGTGGAAATAAAAAACATCAAAGAGGTGCTGATGCAATCTGGTTAGCAGTTATTTGGACGCTGTGGTTGATTCGGAATGAGATTATTTTCAGGAATGGAATGTTGGATATACCAGCAGTTATGGAGGTGAGTTGCTCCTTATTTGAGTGGATCTCTTAATTTGTCTGCAAGAATTATAATGGTGCTTGGATTTCATCTGCTGCAGTAAGTTCGGTTGTGGAATTTATGGGGGGGTGTCACGTTTCTATTGTGGTAACATGGGTCATGATTTTTTAATTGTGCCTTCATGCTTGTTCTCCTTGTTGGGTACTGTCATGAGAATTGTCTGGTTTGCATTCAAAGTTAAGTTTGCAAAGTTAAGTTTGTTGGCATTGTCATGTAAAAGACATGTCTGTGTCGTTTTTTTTGTGGGTATTGGGATGAACTATTTTGGTTTGTATCGTGTTTGTTTGGGCTGCTGTGGGCTGTTCTTTTAGGTGGTTTGTTGGTAACTCTTAATGTAACTAGCGTTTTTACCCCGTGCGTTGCACGCGACTATTGATCTCATCATTTAGGCATGTAATAATCAATCGACGATCTCGCAAAAATGTGTATTCAACCAAGCAAAATCACAATGAGTATCACACAACTTGCAAAATTTGACAAAAACTTCTTATATATTTAATCATAAATATTTTGTGAAAAACATTTTTAAAATTGTGAAAAACATACTTAAATTAGATGAAAAATTGTTACCGATAGTTGCAAAAGTGGTAAGAGCTATGAGACATAAGGGTTGAAGGGGAATGAAGAGTTAGCAAAAATTAATAGTTTTTACATGAATTATTTTTTATGTAAAATGTTTTCCCCGTTGAAGTTTTTTACCATGTGATCTAAATATAATTATATTTTTTTAGTACACTAAATATAAGTATATATTACTCATTTAAGAAAAATGTTTTAAAGTTTGACTGAATATTTGACCCCAATTACTATTATTTAGTACTAATTTTAAATTTCAAACTCAAATTACAATTTTAAAAAAAGAAATCGAATTAACTTAAATTAAATATTAACTCGTTGATCTATGGGATGATTCTACAAATTATATTTATTTATTAAAAAGGTAAAAAAAAACTCAATTAATTATTATGAATGAATTGACAAATGATTTTAGTGTGAAAAAGAAAATCTAAGCAAAATAATTTAAAATCCAAGTGAAAATTTGGATCAAATTACAATTATTTAGTACTCAATTTAAGTTTCAAACTCAAATTGCAAAATTATTTTTTCCATAAATACGAATAAGGTTTTACAATATTCCTAAAAATTTGGGTGGAATCATAACTATTTAGTACTCATTTTAGATTTCAAATCTCAATTTTTTATTCACAAATTTTACAAAAGGAAATGCATTACATCAAATTGAATATTATTTTCTTAATATATGAGGTGATTCTATTAATTCTATTAATTTTCTTAAATGCATTATTTGCAAATTATATTAAGTGAATTAGTTACATTCATATTTAAACATATTTGAAAACAATTTTTTTAAAGGAAATTTAATACAACAACAACTCATAAATAAATCAAAATTTACTCATTTTTCTATATTGTTTAAATGCATAGACCACCATCATGGACAATTCGATTATGTTGTCCTAAAGAATATATCATTTAGGAATGAAATATAGAATTAAGTGCATTAATTACATTCATATTTAAACATGTTTGAAAACAATTTTCTTTTTTAAAAAAAGAATTTTAATACAACAATTATAGATAAATAAATCAAATTTTTCTCCATTCATAAAATTGTTTAAATGCATTGACCAGCACGTATTTAATTTTCTCTATTCGTTTAAATGCATTGACCACCACGTATTTAATTTATTGATTACTTTAATTTCCTCGTTTAATTTAATTTCCTCTTTTAATTTAATTTCCTAATTTCATTTAATTTCCTTATTTAACCCAATAGTCAATTTTTTTTTAAAAATTAACCAATTAATGTTAAATGATAATTAAGGTGATTATGTTTATTGAATGAGCAATGGTTGATTACGTTAAAAATACTACCATTTTTCAAAACCATTCCAAATTTGATTATTAAAATTTGGTGAGTTTGATTTGTTGGAAAAAATTTAAGTTAAGTGAATGCATTATTTTTCTCAAAATGAAAAAGAAAAACTCAATATTTCTCATTTAATTTAATTTCCTTATTTCATTTAATTTTCTTATTTAAGTTAATAGTGTAGATTTTAACCCAACACTCAATATGTTGTTAAAAAAATTAAGTAAATTAGTGAGTATATATTTTTAACGTCATACTTAGGTATAAAACTTCTTTTTTAACTTGACATATTGAGTTTCCTTAGTGAAGCTCTGATATAGAATTTTTCCGTGTGCAATTATTTTAGAATCATTAACCACCTTAATTGAAGCTTTAAAATTTGGAAATCATTAATTATAAATTCAGACGTTTTGGCCAAGCATCAATTGCATAAGTATTTTGAATAATTGGCCTAGTATTGACGTGTAATTAAACACCTTTAATGAAATTTATTTAAATTTATGTTAAGTAAGGAAAACAACGTTTTCTGTTTTTATTATGGTAATTAGTAATAAATGTGGTATTAAGATTTATTAATTAGGTCAGTGACTTAAATGTTTAAAATTGTCAACGATTAATAATTAAATTAGTTGAAGGTAATCAATGCATTTGAAGTTTTTTCTTAAATTTAAATAATTATCATAAATGATGGTTAGGAATGCATTTAAAATATGTTAATAATCACATCATTTTTATGACATTGCTGAATTCCGCTAGTACATCGTCAATACTACTTTAAATGTATTTTCTCTATTTATTATGACAGACTTGTATGAAATTAATTAGAAATAATGTTGTTTCATAATCTTTTTAAACAATAGTACATAAAAGTGAAGAATTATGTTTGAAATTAAGGATTTTTCCTTAAACGCTGAATACCTAATATTGTAGCTTTGATTAAAAAACATTTAATCAATTGACATGAGCCGTTTTTTAATTAACTACAATTCCGTGAATAAAAAACATTTAACCAAGAACGTATAGCTCAATCATAGACATTTAACCCATTATTCATAAACTTGACAAATCAATTTCATATTAATTGATGACTAACCAACAAATGCAAATGAGCAAACCAATTAATGAGGGGATCAATTTCAATTTCATTCAATTAAGCATTTAATGGGTCATCAATAATGGGCCTCCATACAAACTACTAATGCAAATGAGCTTGTAAAATTATGGTCCAAATGAATATGGAAGTGACACTTGTCACATAATGATGGTAGGGGTGAGAGTGAATCTGGTAGTGACATGTACTTTTTTTTTTTTTTTGGTTACAGGAGGAAAATTATCAAGACAACAAAACTATGGAAGTGACACGTACTTTAATGGTTTCTGATAAGATTATTCTTTTAATAAGCTTATAAAGAAAAATGAATATGGGTGTGATAAGTGAACTTGATTTAGACAGTGTTTGACCCAACTTTTTTATGCCTTAAAAGTTACTTATAAGTTTAAAATAAGAGCTTTAAAAAAAAAAGTAGAAGTTGTTTGACAATTTATTTTAGAATAAATGAAGAGCACCGCTATAGGGTAAGAGAGAGAGAGAGGCACGATGAGGCACGAGTGACGTGGCTCCTTCCTTTTTTAATTTCCTGTTTCCTCTTCTTCCTGAAATCTATTCTATTCGATGTGGGGAAATGATACATGACACTGAAACCCTCCCTCCTCCTCTTCTCCTGAATAATTCCAATAGATCGAACCCACTTGAAGAATTTCGCCGCCGCATCAAAGACATCGACCTGGGTTGTTCCTGCCTTGTCGTCTCCTGAATCTGTTGTTGGAATTGGAATTGGAAACATCAGGATCTAGAACTCCATTTGCTGTCATGATTTGGACTGTTGGTTGTTGGCTTTTATTTGGTTTCGTCGAGGTGGTATTAAAATCGTGGTCGTTCTGCTGATTGGGTATCTGCATAATTTTGCCTTGTTGCTGCAGTTAAGTTGTGGGGCTAGAATTGCACTACTCAAGCTTATATCGGGGCCATCTTCAGTATGTTGTTGATCTAATTCTGGTCTGCTGGGTGGTTTGCAACGGGTACAAGCTTTTATGTTACTGTCTGCTGGTGTGGAACTTAGTGGTGCTGCTATCATTATATCCATACGATTACTCAATTAGTTGGATTTGAGCTGGTGGTGTTTGACATAAGAAATCGGTTATATTGGAAGTAGTTGGTTAGGCAGCAGTTGCTATTGCTTGGGCAGGGAACTAGTGCCTTATTTTTTCTCTTGTCCTTGATATTGTATTTGTTACATTTGCTTTTCTTCCTCCTTGTTTTTGGGCATAGCACCCCTGGAGGGATCAAAGCACATAAAGTGAAAGCAATGTTGAAGAAGTGAAAGATGAATTAAAGGGATTTTCATCCATGGTTGTGTTCTCAAGAAATTGAAGAATAAAAAGAATGCTACAAAGAGGTGCCATGTTTAGAGTAAAACAGAAGAGGATGAGAAATTGAGCAAACCTGCAAACTTGCAGAAGAGGCTTAGCAAACCTGCCTACTTGACACTTATTAAAGTTCCTTGATGTTGAGGCATAGTTTCTTTTAGAGACAGCTAAAAATTTTGTTTCTTGTAAATTATTAAGGATGTCATTTACGACTACATTATTTGGATTGATCATTCACATTCCACAACAGATATTTTAATTTTGTTGGGCTGTTCTTCTAACTTGAGATGTGCTTGGCATATTTGAGTGCTGTTTTTTTTTTTGTAAGAAAGCTAATGGAGTAAACTGTAAAATGGTACCAGTTTTAGACTCAATTATTTTGCCAACCAGTTCCAGTTCAGATATGAATTTTAAATAAAGAATCAGCATATCTGCCATATGGTTCTTATCTTGGTACCAGTTACTTAATCAAGCATAATTTGAGCTGTGCTTGTCATATTTTTTCCTATATAGAAGCAACCACTTAATGAAGCATAACCTGAGCTTTATTTTTCTATGTAGAAGCAGCACCACCACTACTTAGTTAAGTTGATAACCAAAATTGTACTAAAAGAAACCAAACCAGAACCTGTATAGCAATTCTAAACAGATTTCAATGTAGACAATAAATTAATCATCTGATTAGATCAGTGAACAAAATCAGTAAGAATAAAAATATTAAGGTCATACCAATAAAGAAAACAGTGGCAAAAGCAAGTTATTCTTTCAATAACACCAACATATCTAATTGAAAGTAGCAAATAACATTGGCTTCATGTCCCAAAGAAGTCATGGTCAATCATTCATCTCATGTTTTTATGCTTCATGTCTTGATGATTATGGCTGATCATGTCTTGATGATGATGACTGATTATTTATATGATGTTGTGCCTACCAAAAACACAAACAGACAAAGGAATTGATGAATTGATAAATTTGTATTCAAGAATCATATTGACACAAAATAAAGAACAATACCTGTACAAGTTCATAATAGCCAATACCACGGTTTACTATTTGAGCATAATATGGAACCTGCAAAATGAATATATCACTTCAGCTACTTTCAAAGAATAAATATTGAAAATAAAAAATATAGAGTACTCAATGTTTGCACCTGATTTACTTGACCAATGTGATTTTGATTTGGATTGAAGGGAGCTAAATGATTTATAATACCATTGCCACTCAAAAAGCAACTTTGCCCATCCTATTAATATATAGGTACAAATCAGTCATTTCTTATAAATTAAACAAGAACTGAGATTACCTTGTTTTGACTTTGAACATTTTTGCTTGTTTTGGTTGCCTTCCTGCGTTTTCTTTGTTGCAATCTTCTTGTTTACAATTTGATCAACTTTAGAAGCCTTCCTTTTTGAAGGAGGACGCCCTCTACCTCGAGTTACCTTAGGTTCAAGAATCTTAGTACCTTCTTCCTGAATTGAGTTGTCTTGGTCTGTAATTGGTGCTGTATTCATTCCGGGAGGTGTTTCTTTGCAGCTTAACTCATTCTTTAAGCTGTTAGAAGCCTTCCCTTTTGAACGAGGACGCCCTTTACCTCGAGTTACCTTAGGGTCAAGAATCTTAGTACCTTCTTCCTGAATTGAGTTGTCTTGATCTGTAATTGGTGCTGTATTCATTTCGGGAGGTGTTTCTTTGCAGCTTAACTCATTCTTTAAGCTATTGATCCAATTCATTACTGTTACTAAATCATCATCAGTATTTATCCCCACAGAAGCAGCTTCATAAAAGGCGTCACATGCTTTGTTAAGTCGTTGCAATTCAGTATTTCCAGCTAAATTATCAAAACCACATTTGACAAGTGTGTGCTTCCTTTTTATATCCTTTCTCCAACGTGACAAAACATAACAAGATGGAACTGAATCTGTTTTGCCTGTAAGCTTAAGCGCATAAAGGATATGCCTGCATAAAATTCCTCTAAACTCAAATAAGAGGCACGTGCATTGAAATTGACAATCTTCCTCATTGAAAGATATCTTGAACACTATATCTTTCATTTTGTCAAATACTTTCTTGGTTTCTGTAACAGAATATATTGACTGCAAGCCATCCATTTTCTCAAAGCAAGTATTGCAATACATCATAGAAGCAATCTCTACTTGAAATTCTTTGAATTTTGCATTGGTAAATGCTTTTTGGAATTGAGACTCAAAGCCAAAAATACTCACACAAGCTATTTATGTATTAAATGAACCAAAATCAGCCAAGCTTTCCTTCTCGATTTTATCTCTCAATGCATTGTCATATTGTTCAACAAACTGCTTCAGTGTGGTCTTCGAGTTTACATACCCATCAAAAAATGAGTTCATACTTTCACTCCGCTGTGTTGTTGACATTCCAGCCCAAAACGTGTCTCTCAAGAACACAGGAACCCAACGATCTCTCTCATCAAACAACCCTTTCAACCAATCATTATCATGCAGCTCATAATCCTTAATCATTTTCTCCCATCTTTCCATGAAATCAGACCTGCTAAAAGAATCGTATACAGCACCATGCAGAAGCTTCTTGATGGACTCATAATTAGAGTGTCTGCCCAACTTCTCTGGAACCTTTTTCATTATATGCCACAAGCACCACCGATGACGAGCCTTTGGAAAAACAGCCTCAATTGCATTTTTCATTGCTCTATCTTGATCAGTAATTATAGCATTGGGAGCACGTCCATGCATACATTCTAACCATCTTGAGAACAACCAAGTAAAAGTTTGAGTATCCTCATTTGATAGCAGAGCACAACCAAGCAACATAGAATGGCCATGATGATTTACTCCAACAAAAGGAGCGAAGGGCATGTCATACTTATTTGTCAAATAAGTGGTATCAAATGTGATAACTTCACCAAAATATTCATACGCAATCCTAGATCTCGCATCTGCCCAAAATACATTTCGTAAATGGCTGTCATCATCCACATCCATGACATAATAAAATTGACTATTTTGTTTCTGTTTTCTAACAAAATAGTTTTGAATTGCTTGGGCATCTCCTGTCCCAAGCCGCAAGCGTCTTACCTTGTCAATATAGTTTCTACAATCTTTTTCTCCAAATGTAAGATTGTCATACCCATTTGCTTCAACAACAAAGGCTCTAAAGTTCCTACTCACATTAATCCCAACTTGATCATTAAGTTCCAATCTCCTTTTTATACGAGGCTCCAAATTCTTGTTACACCTAAGAAATCGTGCTTTTGTTGGGCTTAGATCATGATTATGCCCAAGATTAACTCTTGAAACCACAACTGTTCCATCTGAACTAACACATGCACTCAATCTAGCCTTACATTCTGTTTTTGTAGTAGGATTTGGCTTCAAAAGATTCTTCGAATTATTCTTATACTTCCTTGCTCTACTACATCCTATAGTAATATATTTTTTCCCATCATCTCCATTTTTAGAATTTATTTTACAAACTCCAAAACCCATAAGTCGAGCATAATTCTTGTAATACCTGTTAGCTTCATCTTCAGAGTTAAATGTCATCCCAACTTTAGGTTCTTCATCCTCATGAGATGCTTCTAATTCATCATGATCATCATGATCTTTTTCATTAACTTCAGTAGTCATTTCTGCTTCTTCACGTGAGGAAACATTGTCTTCCACTGTTGCAAGAATTTTTCAAAAAAACTAGTGAATTAATCAAACAAACAAACTAGACATTAGACAACTATCAATTGTTAAGATATATGAACACAAAATCATACTTATATTGTGAAGCGGCAAAGATGAAGAAGCCACCAAGTGCAGAGTCAACAAGGTGGAGGGATGAACTCTTCCCACGGGATGACGGCGACAACAAATTCTAAAGCACAAGGTTTTGGGCGCAAGAACAAGACAGTGAAGCAGCTCTCTTCAACGCCACGACGGCACAACTCTTCTCATCAACTCTTCTGGAACAGATGAATTTGGGCGGAAACAGAAGATTTGGATTTGGGCGGAAACAGAAGATTTGGCGGCAACGCTACAGTTTCTAAATCAGAAATTTTGGAGGGTTTACTTTGAGTGTGGACTGTGGAGTTTGTAATTTTTCACTTTTTAAATAAAAAAAATTATAAAACATGGGCTGACGTGGTCGTACACGCTCGTGCTCCAGGTCTCGTGTCTTCTATCATTTTCCATAAATGAATCATGAATAATAGCTCAAAAGTTACTTTTAAGTAAAAGTTGTTTGGTGGTAAGTGCTTACTGAATGATTTCCAGAAATGATTCTTTTAATAGAAAAATGAATTGAATCAAGAAGAAACAATTATCAAGATCCATGTAGCAGCACTAGCCAATGCAAATAATAATAATTATTGAAAAAAATTATCAAAATCTAGAAACAGTTTGTGTCTTGTTCTGTAACATAGGAACCGAGTAGTAGCCAAAGAACAAAGCTTCACTCCATCAATGGCAAGCTTAGAACAATTCTGCATTTCGGGACTTGATCAAAGCTTAGAAGGAGCCAAAATTGCTTTGTCACATAGGTTCAGGAGACCCTATTCCTCTTAACGGTTCTGTTGCAAGCAAAGCCCTCCCCTTCTTCAAAATTGAGATTTCCAAAAGAAAACAAAATCCGGAAGATTCCGATCTGGAAGCCATATTTGGAGGGGTTTTCGATCTCGCAGAAAACCCAATCTCTGTAATTTGCTTCACGACACTCCATCGATGGAGGTATTAGATTTAGATTAGGAGGCCATATTTAGAGGGGTTTTCAATCTCCTCTAAGATTGCAGAGGCCGTGGGCACCTTCTGTTTTCCTTGAACCTTCCGTTTTCCTTGAACGAAGAAGATGGCAAACCGATAGAACGGAATCAACTGATAACGTTAATAAAAAATAAATTCTAAATGGCTAATGAGAATGAAAACATTGAGTTAATCATATTGAAGATAAGGGAGTTCATGAGTTATTTAGATAATTCCTTTGAGTAAAAAGTTCATCTCCATAACTTTTTACTTAAAAGTTACTTATTTCAATTTTCTGTTATAGTAAAAAATAAGTTAATTAAAATTTTAGAGCTTTTTTAGAATTGTGTTTGATCCAACTTATCTTAAAAAGCAATTTAAAAATTCTTTTTTAAAAAAAAAAACTTGAAAGTTAAAAATAAGTTGGGCCAGTATCTTATTCTATACGGTCTATTTATACATGAATCAACACCAACACCAAACCTCCTAAACCCTAAACCTCCAATCATGACTACCCGCTTCGTGTTCGAACCTCCCAGCGACGAAGAAATCGAATATGAAGAAGAAGCAGCTGAAGAAATCGAATATGAAGAAGAAGCAGCTGAGGCAGAGGCATGGCCAGAATCAGAAGAAGAGCGCAAGGGAGGGTCAGAATCAGAAAAAGAGCGCAAGGAATCGGCACAGTCTCCGTGGAACTTCGCCAAGTACACGGAATCCGTGGCGGAGGAATACGCTCGCAGGAACACCACCTCAATCGACCACAAAATCTCCAACGCCCTTCTCAAACACCACCGCCGTATTCCTATTCCTATTCCTGACTCCGACCCTGATCATCAAGTAAGTAATTACCCATCATCTAAGTTTGTTTGTTTTTTTATGCATGAATATGATATAAGTAAGTACTTACTTTTCCTTGCTTATTTTATTTTTTAGGAAGATTATAGACCGGAAGAAGAAGAAGATGAGGGCAATGCTGATGCTGGCGATGACGACAAGTCTTTTTTTTCTCCTTCTGATGGAATCTCTTTCCATGCTGATTCCTTCTTGCACCTCAATTTGTCACGCCCTTTACTCCGGGCTTGTCAGGCCTTGGGCTATATTCATCCAACACCAATTCAGGTTCTGCATTCGTAATTCCATGCTATTAGGATTCATATAATACTTACTATGTATTCAAAAATTCAGTTACTTTATTTTTAATGACAGGCCGCTTGCATACCATTGGCATTGAGTGGTCGTGATATATGTGCAAGTGCCATTACCGGCTCAGGGAAGACTGCTGCATTTGCACTACCCATTTTAGAGAGGTTGTTGTTCCGTCCAAAGCAAATGCGTGCAATTAGTGCCCTTTGTCTTACCCCAACCAGAGAGTTGGCAGTCCAGTAAGTATCTGTATCTCTCATAATCCTTATTTTTCATTTTTGTATCATGTAGTAAAACCATTCCAATTACATTTATTCCTAATTCTTTTTTGCAGAGTTCACAGTATGATGGAGAGTCTTGCTCAGTTTACTGATATAAGGTGCTGCCTCATTGTTGGGGGTCTGTCAACAAAGGTTTGATTATTGTTCCAGTGCCCATAATAGAGTTATGTGCTTCTTGTCATGAATTCTGTTTGCTGTTTGCCAATTAGTTGTGTTTGTGTATTATGTTAATACTTAAATATAAATTTGACATCTTTGAGTATAAATTATGTATGATTATATAAATTACTGTAATAAAGCATTTCTGTATCAACATGGACTGTTTTATTCATTACTTAATATGCACAAACTGGCCTTTTGGAGAAAAACATTTCAAACTAATCAGCTGGAGAATTCAAAGGGTTGTATTTGATTAATGAAATGATAGTGATGATTTCGTGATCTGTTCATCTCATTTACAACCAAATTTTACCTCTGATGAACACTGTTAGGTGATATATTTTTATGAAATCTGAGAATGCAATGTGTCTTTTGCAGTTTTAAAATTTCTTCCCTACTATCCAGTTGGCTGGTTATGAAGACTGTCTTTTTTGCTATTTATGCTTTAAAAGCGGTCATTTCTCTTCCTAGGTGCAAGAGGCTGCCTTGAGATCAATGCCAAACGTTGTTGTGGCTACTCCAGGACGCATGATAGACCATTTACGCAACTCTATGTCGGTGGATTTAGACGATCTTTCTGTTTTAATCCTTGATGAGGCAGATCGTCTTTTAGAGCTTGGATTTAATGCTGAAATTCAAGAACTTGTGAGTTTAGTAGCTCAATTATGCAAGAATCATTATGGTTATGTATCCTGTATTACAATCTTTACTTTGATTTTTATAAAAAATGTGTCACATATGATTGATTTTTAACAGGTTCGCATGTGTCCCAAAAAAAGGCAGACCATGCTGTTTTCAGCAACCATGACTGAGGAGGTTAACGAACTTATTAAGCTTTCCCTGTCAAAACCCTTGCGTCTTTCTGCTGATCCATCTGCAAAACGGCCAGCAAGTTTGACAGAAGAGTAATCGCTTTATTTTTTGTCTTTCTTGTTGTATTTCTAATTTTATCATTGATTTCCATTAACTTATCTATACGGTATGGTAGTTAGCTATATGTGATACGATAATGATAAAACCTATTGTTATCCTGTTTTTCTTGTTCAGGGTGGTTAGAATACGAAGAATGCGGGAAGTAAATCCAGAAGCAGTTCTTCTTGCAATGTGCTCCAAAACTTTTACGTCTAAAGTGATCATCTTCAGGTTTCATTTCATCAATGATTTATTATTTATTATGCTTACATGCAATTTGTGCTTCTTGATTTCATTATTTGTTTGCAAACTATTTTATATAGCTATTGATGGATCTGATTGGTAAAAATATGAGGTTGACTTATTACGATTCCTATGTTCGTATTAATTATGCCTCTTATTCCAGTTGTTAGCCATCACATTGATGGTTACAGCTCTCTATTTGGTTGCACGGAGCCTTTTTATGAATATAATAAGCTGAAAATATTTAGTCCTCTATATGAGATTTTAGGTCTAAATCTTCATTTGCCCTGTGTGTAGATTATTATTATTTCATTTTTTCGTTCTACCATCTCTAACTACTAAATAATTTGTTATATTGATGTGCAGTGGAACAAAGCAAGCTGCACATAGATTGAAGATTATATTTGGATTAGCTGAATTGAAAGCTGCTGAGCTTCATGGAAATCTCACTCAAGCCCAACGCCTTGAAGTATGGTTCATATTTTGATCTGCGAATTTGTGTATTTTGGCTCTTTGCTTCACTTTGTAGTTATGTCACATTTTTGGGATACTACTATAATTGTTACATTAATTTAGATTTGACTTCAAAAGAACCATGTTGAAAGGATTTGCTTCATCTAATGTGTTTATTATGACAATTTTTTCACTTATGGTTATTTGTGCAGGCTTTGGAACAGTTCAGGAAGCAGCAGGTGGATTTTTTGGTGGCAACTGATGTGGCTGCTCGTGTAAGAATAATTTTTAAAGAGTTGAAGTTCATTCCTCCTTTAGTCACTTTGTATTAATTGTATTAATTGCTCAAAGACCCACTTATAGTCCTAAATCCTGGGACACAGGATCAGGATAGTGAAACTGCACTAGCTTAATAGGAACGTAAAACTATTATGTGCCTTAATAGCGCCCCCCCCCCCCCCCCAATTTTTGGATATAGATTGATAGTGTTGCATATAATTTTAATTGTAGGGCCTTGATATTATGGGTGTTCAAACAGTTATCAACTTTGCATGTCCACGTGATCTTACCAGGTTTGCACTGTGACCCATATTGGCATTAACTCTGCTCATGATTTCAAATATTTGACATGTAGTTTTGTTTTACATCCTGATGTATTTGTCACTTTCCTCCATTGGTTCTTGAGTTATGATTTCTCGTGCATGATAGATGACATTTTGATCTCACCAACAATACCTGTCAATTTAAATATCTTTCTTAACTGTGAAGCTATGTTCATCGAGTGGGTCGTACTGCAAGAGCTGGAAGAGAAGGATGTGCTGTCACATTTGTTACCGATAATGACCGGTCACTTTTAAAAGCCATTGTGAGTATCATTTGGAGAATTGCTGTATCATTGTGAGCAAAAGACCATGCAAACTGAAAAAGGAAATAGAAAGTTGTTGTTTTAAATGAACCAGTATATAATCTTTCTTGTAACTCTTGATTTTCAATTAATTAGGCAAAGAGGGCTGGTTCAAAGCTGAAAAGCCGCACTGTTGCAGAGCAATCTATACACAAGTGGTCTCAAATAATTGATCAGATGGAGGGCCAAATTGATGAAGTACTTCAAGAAGAGAGGTTTTGACCATATTTAGTTATTAAGGCTTCATTTTTGGTCTTCTTTCTTTAAGACTGTGCTGTGTTTTTATTTATTTATTTATTTTTCAATTAATTCAGGGAAGAAATAGCCCTGAGGAAAGCTGAAATGGAGGCCGCAAAGGTATAGATCAGTTATTCTTTTGTTTTACTTGCCTTGAGGATTACACAAATGTATTTATGCTTAGTATTTGTGTTAACATATTATCTTTAGAAACAACGGTTCCAACATTGCGTCACTTAGAATATTTGTGTAGTAATACTTAATTGCATTCTGTGACTTTGGAACCCTGTTCTGATTATTTTCATTTACTCATTCTTAATATTTTCCTTCAATAAATAATACACTCATATAATATTGACAGGCTGAAAACATGATTGCACATAGGGAAGAGATCTTTTCCCGCCCCAAAAGAACCTGGTTTGTCACAGAGAAGGGGAAGAGGCTTGTTGCTAAAGCAGCAAAGGTATGATATTGTTTTATCTTGCTGATGTTCCCCAAAATACATGCATTTATTCTCCCCTTTTACGGTAGTCCATTATGCTTCAGAGTTCTAAGATCAATCTGATCATGGATCAATTGTGTGGACCATTATACTTCAGAATTCTAAGATCAATCTGAATATGGATCAATTGTGTGAATATGGATCAATTGTGTGTGAACAGTCCACACAAGGTCTCTATATAAATTAGTACTAGTCTTAATGACAATGATTCAACGTGAACTATTGTTCACTGAATGGAACTCAGGCTTTCCTTTCACATTGGATGCCTTGGAAAGTATGATTTTGTGCTTGGAACGTGTGCAAACGTGATTGAAACTGAAAATCAAACACACCCTCAATCCTAATTGTACAAATATACTATCCTAAATTAGTTTCTAAGGTTGCTCCTATTTGATTAGATCATATATACATAATACATGATACTACCATAAACTTGTAAGATTTTCTGATCGTATACTGCATCTAAAGAAGATTGACTGTTTCTCTTCTCCCTTTTGCAATCATCATTAGCGATTGTTACATGCCAGTTGAACTAATGGTTAAATGATGTTTCCATTTAAATTCTCTTAATCTTTGGTAAAAGTAGCCTGATATTGATAAGAAATGAAATGGCTTTTAACAGGATTCCATGGATAAGGATAATAGTTCTCGAAAGGAGGTCCTTAGTGCCGAACAAGCCGAAGAACTCAGAATGAAGGAAAAGAAGAAGCGAGAGCGAGAGGTAGGAAGTGTTCTCGAGTGATAATTTGCGTACAGATTTGATTTGCTTTTTATACATACAAAAATGTATATAAGCTTGCTATTATGCGTTGTTATTTGTTAACTTCATGAGAATGTCTATGGTGTAGAAAAATTTACCTAGAAAGAAGCGCAGAACTTTGGAGGCAGCTAGAGAGATGTTGGAGGATGAGGAGGATCATGATGACAAGGCAATAGAAGTATGCAATCCTTTGCTTTCCTTTTAACTTTCTGTGTGCAGTGAAATCTGGAAACTGGAATGTACTCTCTTGTTCCTCACTCTTTGTTGCACTGAAAATGCAACAAAAAATATTGTAGGGTAAGGGAGCAAATAAGAAAGAAAAAAGCGGAATTTCACTTGTTGATATTGCTTACCGACGAGCAAAAGCAGTGAAGGCTGTCAAGAGGGCACTAGATTCTGGCAAGATTGTGAAGAAGCCTGTTAAACTGAAATCTAGCCATTCCTCGCGAAAGACTCCTTCAAAGCCGGAAGGTATGCGGGATCTATTCGAGTCTGAGATGAAGGATAAAAAACCAAGAAAAGGAGGTCTTGGAGCAGGAAAGAAGTCCAAGAGTTCATTCAAAAGCAAGTCAAGGTATTAAGCATAAAATCTCTCTCATTTCTAAAACTATGCAACTCTTTTAAAAGGGCTGAACTGGTGTGACCTTCTGCATCTCAACTCTTTTACACCTGTTTATGGATTGTTAATAAATAAAATATTGTTCAAATCCTCTTTCAGGTATAAGCGCAAGTAATCTGAGGTTAATAAACCTTGTCATAAGTTTTGTACATGGAAGGACCATAAATCTGCAATACGTGTCTTTGATGTTATTGTCACATGTAGTCAAATATGCTCATAACATAGCTACTCAATCATTGGAGCCACGGTGAATTGCCGCTGATTCCTCCTGTGTTTTTGGGTGGCCACCGTGACCGGAGTGGGGGATGGTGACAGTAACAACCACTGCCCAAATACCTTTTTGTTAGTGATTTCTATTGTATCATCATGGAATCTTAATAGCTGCTAATTTTGTAATCTTAGCATTAAATGTTGCCAGTATGAAATATTTATTACCACACTCAATACATATTAGTGTCCATTTTTTCCCTGTTTTTTCAAATGCCACATGTAAAAGAGAAAATGATGGCAGCCCAGCTAATTATGTTATTTCTCAAATTGACTTCAATTAACAAATGTAGTTATTTAAGCTGATATTTACTTATTTAGCACTTGCAAAATATTGAGAAAGTCAGGGTTGATAGCTTAAGTACGGATTCATGTTTGAGTTGTGTATGAAATTAATGTTTTCAAACATGTTTTCAAGTATAAAAAATATTTTCAAACTTTAGGGGAAGCCATTTCAAAGTCGAGTTCTGTAATGAAATAATTAGATTGTTAGAAGTCGAGTTCGAGATTACCATTCAGAACACAAAGGAATCGGCCAAGGTGAGGGCACTTCAGTTGTTTGCAATCTTGTTTGATATGACATGTTGATGAAGTGTGTGAGGGCACTTCGAATTTAGGAACTTTGTGTTCTGTTTGTGGATATTGATTCTGAATGAATTAATTAGAATAATTTATCCTAATTATTGAGCATGTTATTTTGTGAAAATAGACATGAGATGGTGTCGAATTATGCTGAAAATCTTATAACATGCTGGCATGCTGTTTAAAATTCTGTTAGAAATCATGTGGCTAGGATTTCTATATTTTTGCCTAAAAGAGTAGGTAATTTATTTGTCATATGCAAGGTTGTGTAGGAATTATATAGTTTATGCCGGATGGATAGACTATAGGCCACGAGAACGGTGGTGTAGAATGACTTGCATGACATTGACGTGAGAGAAGTATGATTTTACATTGTATGAAATTAGGGTTGATGATAGCTTAAGTACGGATTCATGTTTGAGTTTTGTGTATGAAATTAATGTTTTCAAACATGTTTTCAAGTATAAAAAATATTTTCAAACTTTAGGGGAAGCCATTTCAGGTCAATACGAAACTTGCTTAACTCATTAGCTGCTGTGATGGATGGTTTTGGTGAAAAATTGCTTAGGGTTTGTTAATCATTACAATTAGATCCTGTTAAACTGAACATAACCCTGTTAAACTGAACAGAACTATTAGGTTAATTACAAACATACCTATATCAATTTTAATGTTTCATTAAGCAATTAAATAAAATACTTTTTCATATATATTATTTATAAAATCAAACCAAATTTTAAAATAATTATAAGAAATTTATTTTATAATAAAAAAATAGAAATAAACTGAACTAATAAATTTATAAAAAAATAAGCTTTACAAATCAATTTTTTTTATCATAATCATTTTCATCTATATCTTGGTCACTTCCTTTCCTTGTTAAAACTCTTGTAAACGCAAAACTTTTGACTTGTTTACCAGTTTAAATACAGAGATTAATGGGTATGCACTGACAATGTAAATAAGTTTTACACAATCAATCAATCTCATCCGTTCATTTTGTTATAGAATAAATAATTATTTTAAACCGAAAATGAAGGGATGTGATTAACTGACGGTGTAAAACTCTTTACACTCAATCTCTAAAATAATTATGAGTTTCATTTAAAAAAAAAGAAAACTTAATCAGAAATTAAAGTTCAATTAAATATAAAAAGGAAAAAGCTATTTTAGAAAGTGAAGCACTAATAGTAATTATCAACTTTGAAAAAGCCTTGAACTAAGTCTAAAATTAGAATTTTATTACACAGATGAAAAAGAGTGACTTTGGGAGCAAGTAATATACTCTCAGTCACACTGTACGGAGCAGAAAAAGCAAGAAACGCTTCGTTCTTGTATGTCACCGGGCACAACACACATTCTGAAATCAGAATCAGAATAGCTCCGAATGATGGATAAGGGTTATCTCAATGCGGCCAAAGGGGAATCATTTTCCTTTATCAACATTGTTGATGGAAAAGAAGAGATTCTTGTTGATAGTGCTGGTGCGTGTAGCTCCATAAACAGGGTCGAATCCGCTGCTGTGAGAAGTATTATCAATACGTGTTTCAAAGGTTAGTTTCTTTTTTGATAAGCTTCAAATTCAAGTTCATTCAAGAAAGCTAATAAATGTTGTTCAAATTCAAGTTCATGATAATAAATGTTGTTCAAATTCAAGTTCATTCAAGAAAGCTAATAAATGTTGTTCAAATTCAAGTTCATGATAATAAATGTTGTTCAAATTCAAGTTCATTCAACTGCAATGTTGGAAAGATCCATGATAATAAATGCTGTTTTTATAACTGCATGTACGTTTATTTGGTTTCGTTGGTCTGCAGAGTGGCTTCTATTGCAGCGCTCAAACGAGCAAGGGAAACCCATTCATATAGTTGTAGTTTCTCCATACACTGCCCAAGTTGAATTGATTAAGGATGAACTTGCACATGACCGCTATGATGACCACAACCAATTTATTGTCAATGTGCAAACCAAGGATGCTTGGCAGGGTGGAAAAGTGGACATGGTTATATTTTCAACTGTAGGAACTCATGGCAGCAGTAATTCAGTGGACTCCATCAAACACATTGCTGTTACTACAAGTGCTAGGTAAACTGACTATTCCTTTATGTTTGAATTTTTTTTTGTGCCAAAAGTTACTAGGCATTAATCCTGGTTCTTTGATATTCAAGCTTGTGGATTTTGGGAAATGAAAGGACTCTGGTAAGTCAGGCAAATGTGGTCTGGCAAAAGTTGGTTGGTGATGTCAAACAACGCGGATGTTTCTTTTACGCTGATGAAGACCACCATTTGAAGAAAGCCATCATCGACTCAAAGACTCGACAAGATCATCAGCTTGAAGATTTGCTTCATGATGAGAGTGTCCTGTTAAGAAATACTAAATGGAAGGTATCTGGGTTATTGTAATTGTTCATGTGCTTGTGATGGACCTTTAGTTTACATTTCCACATTCAATGTTTATGCAGGTTATTTTCTGTAAGAATTTCCTTCAGTCATTCAAGAATTTGAGGTCAACGCGTGAAAAGAAGTCAGTCATTATTCTTTTAGAAAAACTTTCAATTGGATGGAGACCGGAAATGAAGAAGACAGAGAAAAAGGATATGTTAAGACAAGCCAAGTTAGAAGGCATGCACATGTTATTTTCAAATGACATAGTGCTGAAAGATAACTTCTACACCCAAGTTCTGAAAGTATGGGATATACTTCCTCAAGATCAGAGCCCTCAACTAGTGAAGCGCCTGAAAGATTTTTTTGATGCATACACAGATGATTTTAGAAGACGCTGCACTGAGATACGTACTGGCAAAGATGTCAGACCATCTGCGTCCATCATCTATCCAGAAGTTGAAGTCCCTGTTACTTGGGGTAGAGCAAAAACATATATTGAGCCCTTTAAGGAGAGAATTCAAGCAGAAATGAGCGACATGGCAATGACTGTGCTTGGCCTCACATTATCCGAGAGCAATCCGTTGGATCTTCCCTTTCAACTTTCAGATGAACAGCAAGAAGTAGTTTCCTTTCCAAGAAGTACATTTGTACTTGGCCGGTCTGGTACGGGGAAAACAACAGTTTTGACCACCAAGCTACTCCAAATGGAGAAGAATTTTAAGACGAGTGGCAAACATACATTGTTACGCCAATTATTTGTCACAGTCAGTCCCAGGCTTTGTCAAGCGATTAAAGGTCAAATTGTTCGATTGCAAAGGTAACCCCTAACTGTGTTGTTTTTTTTAAAAGATGAATATTGGTAAAATATGCATTTCTGTGAATTTGATTTGAAGGACTAGAAGTAGAGAAAATTGCATCACATGATCATGTTATGGTTCTCATGTACTTTCCACTGATTTGATGGGTATCGAATTTTATTAGATCATGTTATGCATGCAGATCAATATTTGGTGATAACAGTTTTGTTGAGGAAGATGATGGCTTTGATGCAGCAGATGATCAGTTCAAGAATCTACCAGATTCTTTTGTTACTCTTCCAGCCAACCAGTACCCGCTAGTGATAACATTTGACAAATTCATAAGGATGCTTGATGGGACAGTGGCAGTTTCCTATTTTGAGAGATTTAGTAGTCAGCCTGTAAACCGCTCTGATTTAGAGAGCATCATAAGGGAAAAGCAAGTTTCAACAGAGAGAAAAGAGAGACCATATATGGGATTTATTAGAAATATGAAGAATTGAAGACGGTGAGAAAAGAATTTGATATTTGTGACATTGTTGCTGATCTTCATCATAGACTCAGAGCTACAAGGTATAAGGGAGATATGATAGATTATGTCTACATTGATGAGGTTCAAGACCTTACAATGAGCCAAATTTGCTTGCTGAAATATGTTTGCCCCAATGCCGAGCATGGTTTTATTTTTTCCGGGGACACAGCACAGACAATTGCAAGGGGGGTTGATATTAGATTCGAGGATATAAAAACCCTCTTTTACCACAAATTTATGGGAGAATCAAGCAGAACCTTCCAGAAAAAAGAAAAAGGAAAGATGGTTTCAGATATTTTTTTGTTGACTCAGAACTTTCGGACACATGATGGAGTTCTGAAATTATATCAGAGCGTGATTGATCTACTATCTCATTTTTTCCCTGATTCTATCGATCGGTTGAAGCCTGAGACTAGCTTGATTATTGGAGAACCTCCCATTGTTCTCCAATGTCAAAAGAGCAAGGATGGAATTGAAAAAATTTTGGGGAGTCAAGGTGGAAGCTTCGGAGCACAACAAGTGATCTTGGTACGAGATCTTTCCGTGAAGAAGGATGTTTTAGAGCATGTGGAGAGTCGTAGCCTTGTTCTAACAATTTCTGAATGCAAGGGCTTGGAATTTGAGGTTGTTCAAAAAACATTCTATCCTTCTTCTGCAATGTTATATAATTTTTGTAATCTTCTTCTCCCTTTTTTTCAGGATGTGCTGCTTTATAATTTTTTTGGTTCTTCACCCTTCAAAAATCAATGGAGGGTGATATATGGCTTCATGAAGGAACTTGGTATGCCGGTGCCCATAACACAGAAGTTCCCGAGTTTCGATCCTTCAAGACATGGTATCATGTGCTATGAATTGAAGCAACTGTACGTGGCTATCACGCGCACTCGGAATAGGTTATGGATTCTTGACGATAAACAGGATTCTGTGGAACCTATGTTTGATTATTGGCGCAGTAAAGAGCTGGTACAGCTCAAAGACCTCGATGAGTCTTTCGTTACAAAAATGAAAGTAGAGAGCTCTTCACAAGATTGGAAGACGCGAGGCCATGAGGTTTTAATCAATTATATGAGCTAACATTTTTATTAAATCATTGTTCGATGGCAATTGGTAGGATTCTTATTATAATTTAATATGGTTTCATTTCTTCCTTCCTTTGCAGCTTTATGATCAAAAGAACTATGAAGCAGCAACGATGTGCTTTGAGAAGGCAGAAGACTTTATTTGGGTTCAAAAGTCAAAAGCTGCGGGTCAAATTAATCCCGATGAAGCAATTAAAGATGGTATGAACTTAAGCTTAAGTATCTAAGTTTAAATTTTTGTGCCATTTGTATTTGTATCACAAAATAGAGTTGGAAATCTAGCCTAGCACATAATATCCTACCCACGTTTGATATTTCTGCAGGTGATAAAGAAGGATTGAAGATGGATATGCAGATGGAGGAGAAGGAGGTCACTCCAAAAGGCAAGTAACTTTCTCTCTTCTTTGAGATCTTTCACATATTTTTACTTGGGCTAAAATCTGATATCCTGAATTTTTACTCCATGAGTTGGCAGTGCCAGGGCGTTTTGAAGAAGGTTCACAGCTCTGGAATACATTAAAAGACCTAGTATCCATAGTTCAAGCCAGTAACGAGCAAGTGAAGAGGAATAAAAAGGAGAAGGAGGACCGGGAACTTACACAAGCAAGTGGTGCAGCAGGCAAGGAACTTTCTCACTTCTTTACTAACTATATTTTATTCTCTTATATTTAGGCTAAACTTTGATAATGAACTTTTACTCTATATTGGCAGTGCTTCCGAATGCTGATACTGAAGGTGAGGCATCAGAAGCCACCAGGTCAGGAGATGGAGGAAAAGTCTTGGAAGAAGGAAATATCAGCAAAAAAAAATCCAAGAAAGGCATAAGCAAAGGGAGAAGGAAGGGTAGGTAGTGACTGTTTTGAGTTAGTTGACTATGTTCACAGTTTCAATTTCATTGAGTTCGTTGACAATGTTTATAGTGATGGGATAGTGGTTTGTGACATGTGATTCATCCTATTCAAAAGTACATGTTTTAGAACTCTAAATTGCTTTTTAGATATGTTTCTTCCTACCTAATATCATATTGCCAGCCCAAATATGGCTAATTGGCTATTAAATGTCAAAACCATGATGCTCTTTACCTGCTATATGGGTTCCCTTAAAGTGCAAGTCTTTGAAGGTTTTTTACGGCTGATGTGGCAAAAATCTAAATTGTGATTCCCATGTAGGAAGCCAAATAATGGGGCTAAACACAATAACAGATACTAATGGTTAGGTGATTATCTCAGCGTGGCAGAAAAAAATGAAATATAGAGTCAAATGAGTTATTAAATCAGTGAAACAGATACTAATGGTTTCCTAAATGAGTTGCAAAGGTTAGGTTTGAACAATGCAGCATTTGCGGCATCTGATGCAGTTCAGAAAATGGTTGCTGCCAAGTCAATTAATGAAGGACACTCAACAAAGTGGATTATTTGGTAAAGCTACATGATCGGCCTTCTTTTCATTTGATGTCCTTCATCTTCTTCAATGTTCGAATAAATTGAAAGGCACATTTTAACAAAAGTTGAGCATTTAACTAAGAGATAGATGGATGCCATTGTCTTGGGGCAGATTGCTTTTCTTGTTTTTCCTCTTCTACTTTTGATCATCAAGGTAGAAATCATGACCCTAGTATGACATAGAAATATGTTTTTGTTATCTGTTTTGGTCAGCCCAAACGATTGTACAGTCCAACACCATATTGGTCAGCTAAAATGATTACACGACTAGTCACATCCAGGATGTTCAAGTACATAATTACAATAAAAATTAGAACATGACTTAATTTCTTCTAACCAATTGGCTAATTACAAAACTAAGTCGTTAGAATTATGGTCAAACAAACCTAAACTATAACGCAACGAATTTCGAAGCCATTACCTTAGTAACCAAATGCGGATATTACGAAAAAAAAATTGCGTCATTTAATTAAAACATAATTAATGACAAATCTCTTTATTACTCCTCCGTTCCTATATAAGTGAATTTCACATAATTCTCTTAAATTAAGAAAAGTAGTTACAAGCAATAAATTTGTAAAAGAATTTATTCACTTTCCTAGATTACTCTTATTTAATTTCTTATAAATTTCTCTTTCTAAGTTATTATTTCAGAATCTCATTGTCTCTTTCATATTAAATATAAGGATAGTTTTGAAAAAAAATAATTAATGCTCCATTAATATTATAAATAAACTTATATTTAGGAACAAGAAAAAACACTTAAAAGTTGCATTATAAAGAATGGATTTATGAGTAGTTTTCATAAGTCATTTTCCATTTAATAAGTCATGAAATAAAACTTTTCCAATCTTAAACCAAATCGTTATTATAACAAGTAAACCACTTGAAAATAACCGAAAATATCTGAACTTGTTCCAAACGATACAATTAATCAAAACCCTATACAACTACTAGAATAAATTATTCAAAGCATAAAACATGATCCAACGAAACGAAGTCTCACCCAAAAACAAAACAAGACTCAACCCACCCCTCTGGAAACTTGAGCTTCATGTATTGCCTCATATTGTAGCAGAAATCAGAATCTCTCACTTGCCACTCCCGCTGAACTTGATATCTGTCTTCCATCTAGGATCACGCGACCAACATAGAAGCGCGTCACTCGGGATTGGTCGAACTCCCAAACCGCGTCGTTGTAGAATTCAGGAAGGCAAATTTCCCAATCCGGGACGAACCATCTTGCGGGGGCAACGTCCTCATATTTTAATATATATTATTTACTTTAAACTTGTGAAAAAAATCTAAAGTTATATTATTATTATTATTTTTTTCAGCTAGCTTATAGCTTATTTGACTAGCTTGAAAACTCTATAAATGTGTTTCGTGAATGAGCTTATTTCAGTAGCTTAAAACTTATAACTTATTAAATATATTCTCATTTTTATCCTTATTATTTTATTAAAATTTCACCTTTAGCCTTGTATGTTTTTTACTAAACCTATTTACATATCAGTTATCACACTTTGTCTCATATGCACACCCTTCCTGCACACAAATAATTACTACTTTGGAATAAAACAGATAATTTTATATTACAAATTACAAATAATTTGTTTTATTCTATTTAATTTAATAAAAATATAGAAAATTAAATAAGTAAAAATTAATATTAAATTTTTAAGATGATAAATAACTTGAGTGAAATTGAAATATTTATAATAGTTTTAATATTAATATCATATAGGTTTTAATGTGAAAATAAAGTAATGTTAAATATAGAAAGAACTATACAAGTATGTCTTTCCTTAAAAAAAAAACAAGTATGTCTTTTTATGTCATTTTACAATTTCAGCTCGTTCAACCGCTAGTTTTACTAAACACTTTTGTTCCAATTACGTAACTTTTCAGCTTTCAGCTATCAGCTTTAAGCTTTCAGCTATCAGCTTTAAGCTTTCAGCTAGCTTTTCAGCTATCAGCTAGGTGTGCCAAACATAGCATAGTAAAAAAAATTAAAGTACCAATATCCCCATGGAAGCTTTTTAGTTTTACTTTGTAATTTATGGTACTTTGTACATATATTTTCTTGAGTTTTTAAACTAAAATTTAAAACAAAAGAATTTTTAACATATTACAAAAAAGAAACAGACAAAAAACGATTTTATTTTCAAATTTCAAACATTTATGTTATTTGCATAGTGCATCCCCTCCTCCAGTAAATGCTACTCTATTCTTGGAATCCTTAATTTGAGAACTCCAGATTGGTTCAAATCAATCCTCCCATAAACGGATAAACCTCTGTTCACATGCCAAAGGAAAAAAAAGGCCATGGGTATAACAAAGTTTAATTGTAACACCATAAGGGTAATGACTAATAAGATTAAAATAAGTAGCAATGATAGGCTAGGACCTAAAATAACAAAGCTATTTTGAGAAAATACACTTCAAGCACTATATATCTATCAACTAATCAACCCATACAATAGGAAACAACGATGGTTATGTTTTCACCATCTAGCTGCCCTTTTGGTACTCAACCAATGCTCAATGATGTGGTCAACAGTAACCCAAGATCCAATTTGATGATGGCTCAATCTGGGAGTTGCTCAGGATGAGGAGTTGCTTCATTTCGTACAGAATCAAGCTATAAATTTTCCATAGTCATGTAGTGGACCTAGTTCAGGTGAGTGGTGTCTTCTTCCTTCTCATTTGCTAAAGTTTAAATGTGGTCGTTGAATCCAAAGGCAATCTGGGAACGAGTGGCATTGAGGGTGTATCGAGGGGTAACAGAATGGTAATGGGATGTTTTTCCAAGTTTAATGTGGTCGTTGAATCTAAAGGCAATCAGTTTCAAGATTTGTTTTGGTAATAAATTTTAGTGAACAGATGTCAAGAGAAGAGAAACTATCTCATAAATTGACACGTGAAATTTTTCATATGAGAATTAACCAGAAGTTGTCACATCACCAAATCAGTCTGATAGAAGTTGTTCTTTTTTCACATATATATATATATATTGATTGATTGATTAGAAAAAAAAAATCATATCTTTGCACATCACATATTTCATCTAAAACAAACACTAAGGTGTGTTTAGAATTATTCAAGTGTGTAAGAAATAAAAACAAATAAATAAGAACACTTATGTCAAAGAAAATGTTGAATTGTATATTAAGTGAAAGGAGTTGTGTTCCTGAATAATACTTTAGAGCTAGAGTCAATTGAGTGAGAAATGTTTATTGTATTATTTCAATTAATGAGTAATGAAGATTCTTTTATATAGTGGGTGAGCCTCTTAAACTTAGATATGAATTCATTGTATCTGATCGGTTGATTAATTTGCGAGATTGTGTGTATTCGGGTAGGAATAACAAGATCTTACGTTAGCGAGGGAAAATAGCGAAGCGACCAACTGACAAGGCGGGCCACTTGTGACGTAGGCCTTCCATTCCTGCGAGCTCCTAGTCCACGAGCTAGCAGGTCCATCCTCTAAAGCTCGTCCATCTGACCACATATTATGACGGTCCAAGTTGTCATAAACCAAATGTCTTGCGATTTTTTTATGAAAGTTGTGGCCTTCTACTAGTGCACGTTATACAATATCATGTATAAAAAAAATACATTCATGTCTTCTCTCATGCTACAACTAGGTGAAACCCTAGCAGATAGAGTCGTGGAGAGCCTTTCTTAGTTTCTCTTCCCTTTGGTGTTTTTTCTACCACCCACAAGGGGCTCATCTCCCTAAGGGAATTCTCTCCCTAGAATGAGAGGCTTTTTACACACTTTAGATGAGTCATTCACTCTACTTAACGAAATTTTCTCTCACTTTTCCCAACCTCCTTTGAGAGGATATGATTCAGCCAAAAGAAGATATTCGAAATCTCTTAGCTGAAGTTTAATTAAAATTGAAGGATATATAGCACTGGCTGGGAATCAAAACGTTAAATCTCGCAGTCTAAAATTGATTTATCATATCTTATTATAGGTATAGAAGTTTATGCTTAAGTTAATTGCGCACCATCAGGCCAAAGTTAGTATAAAATACAAATGTTACAACAGATAAAATGATTATATATTCAGTTTAGTTCCCAGCTCTCATTTCTTTCGCCCTCCATATGCCTTTTTACAGTTTTCATCTGGAATATATGACACACTCTACTCCAGACTCACAGACTCAGTCTGAATTAAAATCTATATTAATTTTTTTCAAATTTGAAGGCTTATCTTATCAACTGGCTAAACTAACAACGTACATACAATCTTCCCTTTCTCTATCAATAAACAACTAACTTATTTTTCTAACAAGAGTCTAATAATTTTATATTAAAGCTAATTAAATGACTTAAGTTTACAAATTCCTGACATTCACATTAGTAGTCCAAAAAACAAAAACAAAAACAATATTGTACTTGTGGGTGTGGCTGCATATATATACTTATATGTATATGCTTTAAAGAACATTTTTTAGCATAGTAACATCTAAAGGAAAAAATACAAAAATCTGGAACATGTTTCTTTACAGATCTGATGACAGTAACTAAAGATGAGAGCATCTGAAACTCAAATTTAATTTCTATGAAATAAAATATATGGTATGAAAAGTATAAGATTTAAGAAACACAAAGAGCTAGTACTGATACAATCTCTTACAATGATTTAAAAAAATGTACATAGAAGAAACAGACTGCATAGTTGTTTGTACATGTATAAAGAAAATATGAATTTATTACAGGAGGTGATGTGTCCGTAGACTTAACTAATTTTTTTTCTTTGTGACTTTGTCCTGACTTAGGAGTAATATAAAATCCTATCGATTTTCAGACATATACATAATCTCATCAGCTTTGTCAGCACAATTGGTAACCCAGCAATTTTTAATTAACATCAAAACTAAAAAGTGTTATAGAATTTGCTAGTTAAAGCATCCATTGAGTATATAAATATATAAGTAAGTTCATGACATAATCAATCAATATAATTATGGGGCATAATTAACAGCAAATTAACGAAGTGAATTAATTTGCTAGATCGCTTACATAGAGCGCTTTTATTGTAGTGCTTGCTCTTTTATATCTGATATTGAATGGATACATTGCCAAAGGTTCATTGGTTGCCCTTCTAGGTTAAGAAGATTATCTTCACAGCTTCACTCATGACCTAAATAGGAGCTCTAACATGCACCGTTCTTCCTCCCTTTTTGCTCCTTCATCTGCTTCCATCATTGATGCAAACACGCGCTTTGGATCCAAGGATCTGAACTTGAGATTCATTTTGAGAAGAAACAAGAGTTGATGGAGAAATGGTTGCTGATGAAAGCAAATTAAAGAAGCTGACAATAATGGTGCTCAAAGGAGGGAGACATGTTGGTCTTAGTAGTGCCTTTTGTAGGTGAATGGGCAAGTGGAGGAAAGGATCTTCTTTGGCATATGCCTAATTGACTGTACCCTTTGTGTTTTGCTTTTCAAGAGTGCATTTTTTTTATTAACATCATATTATATTTGTATTAACTTTTATTTTATTGAGAAGTTTCACTCTATAATTGATTTTGATTTTAAAATTAATTATAAAAGAATT
The DNA here is from genome assembly GCF_012489685.1 of Lotus japonicus. Lineage (NCBI taxonomy): Eukaryota > Viridiplantae > Streptophyta > Magnoliopsida > Fabales > Fabaceae > Lotus > Lotus japonicus. The sequence goes on along the minus strand of NC_080046.1, from coordinate 58,189,992 downwards.
TATAAATCAATATTAATTAAATGTGTGTCTGAATTTCTATTTAATTAGTATTTTAAGAATCCATTAATTACCCATTCAACGCCCCGGATAAACACTTATCAACAAACTAGATCAAACTTCTGAATTAAAAATCACTAGTACTACAGTGAGTTCTCATCCCCATATAAAATCACTGTCATGCATGTAATCTACTTGATTTAACATTAGTCTTCATTTTTTAGTTAAAAGAAAAATATGATTGACAGAGTATATGTAACAGATATTACAAATTTTACAATTACAACCCATATACAAAAGGGTAACTTGGACTAGCTAGACATGAATTGTTTGACACTCCAAAGTGCAAGAAGCTTGTGGTGTGGTGTGGGGTTGGGTTGGGTTGCCAGGGTTTGAAAAATATTCCTGCACTTGAAGCTTGTGCAATTGTTTGAACTTGAGGTAGCCCAAGTCTAATTGGGCCAATTGTGTTTTACTTAACATTTTCTGTCTGGGGAAATTTTGCTGTAGAGTACAAACATTTCAATTTCATGGCCAAAATATTACACACCAATCTATGGTAATTGGTAAGTACTCCTTAGGCCATATTTGAGATTTTTCGTTTTGTATTAACATTTTTCTTATTTTTCAAAATTGAAATCCCAAAAAATCTCAAATACGTTTTCTGTTTTTATTTTTATTTTTCTTTCAAGTCACAAGTCATTTCATCTTTGGAAAAACATGTTGCTCTACATTTTTTTTTCTTTTCTTCTCCTGAAAAACAAATTTTAAAAATTATTTTTGTAATTATTTTCAAATTCATAAAACTGAAAAGAGAATCAAAGCCATTAGGACACAGATCACCAAAAAATCCATTAGGACACAAGATTTTACATCAGTATCAATTTTAAATTCAAAAAACTGAGAATGGAATAGTAAATAATTTAAAAGGCAAAATATCAAAGGTAGGAAGAAAATTATATGAATATCACAATACTATACATTTGATATCACAATAAGTCTCGTGAACTTTTTCAGGGAGTCTAAAAATAACGCAATGCAGAAGAGTAATTTTTCAAAGATCTTACTATAAGCAAGATGACTAAATTATTGAATAAATTAGCACTACTGGTTTTAAAATGCTGAAAGTAAAGCTGTGAGCAAAACTTCGATTTTATTAAAGAATCACTAATCAACACACTAACAGTTTGCTCAAGCCACCAATCACCACAGCTATATCATTTCCAGAAATACACTCATCTTCAACAAATGGGATTGTTTTTCGCAGGGTAACACTTATTGGAATGCTCCCTTGGCCCTGCACATCACAAACATGAGGCTCAGCAACTAGCAAACCCATAAAACTAGTTCAACCACAAATGAGCACAACTAGAAATGTGGATGCATCTAAGCACGTCAGAAAATAGTTTAACATGGGGCCACAAGCAGTGATGCGATATACTCCTTATAAAGAAAAATATAAGTTTCGCTACCTGCACTGATAATGTCCTGTTCTACGCAAATGGCAGCATAATGAGAACCAGCCAGGTCCAGATGCACGAACTGCCAATTGCTTGAAAGATTCTTCATGTTATCATCAGAAGGCTCAACAGTAATTTCAGGTGCCTGTTAGAAAAGTGGAATGCTAAAGACAAAGGAAACCAATAATTCACATGCCAACATTTAATGTGCTACTACTGAAGCAAGGATTCCTAACACTATACTGCAATTCCTGCCTGAATATTAGCCAATATTGAGGCATATCTTAGAAATCGCATGAGGCAGCAAATGGATGCCTCCTTTTATATGGTCTCTTAATCGAACAGTAAAAGTCTTAAAAGGTGAAGCTCGGATGCCCTTCCCTAGTGCTTTTACATATGCCTCCTATAAATGGGAAAATATCATTGTAAGTGACAACTGCAGAACATAAAAGATTTGGGTTTTCAACCTATGCTCACTCACTACATTATCATATTTAACTGCTTACTTGAATAATTTGCACAAGAATAAGGAAATCGTAAATAAATCAAGATTTAAAAGGGTGTTTTCTAGGAGAGAATAGAGATTACTTTTCTTGGTGCCAAAAAGGAACAAAGCATCTAGACACCTTAGAAAAGTAATTTGTAAATTACATCTTAACCATTTAGCTCAATGAAAAGAAATACTTAAATACTCTCGCGATAATTGTTCCAATAGTGACATTGTTTCTCACCTGACTCTTAACCAAGTAGTAAAAGTGAAAGCAAACAGCAGTAGAAACATTCAATAAACTTACTAACCTTCAGAGTCCATAATTTGATAAACTCCTGACGCTGAAGCTCAGGGTCAGCAATGTGAGCAAGCATTTCAATTTCATGGGGAGAAAAGCGTCGTCGTGAGAAGGCTAAAATATCATCCTTTAATCTTCTTTGCTTCTCTTCCACGTCAATTCCAATCTACAATATCAATAGCAAGTTAAATCAGTTCAAAGATAATGGTGTTCAGCAAGAAAAATGATAATAAGAAGAAAGAAGTAATAACACTAGAAGGTAAATATAGTGACCCATCTGCAAATAAAATAAATAAATAAATAACATGAGTTTAACAGAATACTAAGTACGTACAGGTGAACCCATAGTTACTCCACAAGCTATCAAAGATGACGTGTGAGAGATATTAAAATGCAGTGGTGGTAGGCTCCAATCATCAGCATATTGCAAGTCCACCTGTTCAATATGCAACTACATATTTTGAGCGTTCACAAGAAACTTAATGAACAATTTAATTCAATTAAGTAAGAATGAAGTGCAATCGCATAAAAGTTAGAGGTAATAAATTAACAAAACAAAAACACACCTCTGGCTTGCCATAATTGTTCTTCCTAAACTTCAACAAATTTGGATCAATCTGACATTTTACGTGATCTAGCAATAAACAAAATTGTTTAGATATATGACCACTGTCATTATATAGAAAGACCAAAACTAAATGATGCACAACAGTAACAATATACGGATTACAAATAAACCATGGCAGATAGAGTTCTTTCCATGCCAAGGTCCAAATATGATAACTATGAGAGAACTAATCAAATAGTGTTAACAGTTTTTGAAGGTTAGGAGTGACAAAATGTGGTTGATTCGAGATGAATAGGGCAACAATGTCAACAGGTGTGATCCACAAAATTGTCACTAGATAAACTAGTGAGGTACCAGAAATTTTGAATAAGTATATCTATAGCAGATTTGCGTGATATTTACCAATCCTCTAAACGGCACCCACCAATTACGGAAAATAAAAAGTAAAATATAAGGATAAAGACATCAGTAATGAAGAAATATTTAGCAAAACTCTCTTTCTAGTTCTACGGTAATACCGACATAAATTCCAAAAAAAAGCAAAATACGTAACTCGGAAATTGGCACATACAAGAACAATATTATACAAAGGAAATGTACAAAGAAGGAAGAAAAACCAAGAAACTAGTATCAGAACAATAAAAGTTACATCTTGCTATTGTAGTGCGAACCAATGCACGAGTCAGGAGTGCACTTTTCTGTAGCTGTTCCCCACCCATAAGAAGTACATTTTCTTTCTCACAAGGTGATAGAATTTCAAAATACCGGTCACTACAGCATTTTTGGCCTTCCACCGCGGACGGCAAACCGCGGGCTAATGCGAAAAAACCGTGGCGAAAAGCTTAGGCCACGGTTCTGCCACGGTTTCCTTGTCGCAGTGTATGCGGCCGTGGCCAAGTTCATGTGCCACGGTTCTGCCAAGTTTAATCCACGGTTAATTAAAAAATGGAAGGCCACGGTTTATGTAATACCGCGTGTCATAAACCGTAGTATTAGACATGTTAGCCGCGGTTTACACACTATTCGAATGCCACGGTTTTGTTCTCACCACCCATTTGTAACCGCGGCCTATATAGTTCTGCCACGGATTTTCATAAACCCTAATGCCACGGTTATGTTCTCTCCACCCATTTGTAACCGCGGCTTATATCTTTCTGCCACGGGTTTTCATAAAATCTAGAACCACGGTTATATTAACACCACTCGTTCTTAACCGTGGCCAATAGCTATAGCCACGGTTGTTCCAGAAGCTTAAAACCACGGTTTATTTTATGCCACGGTTATTAAATGTTGTCATGTTTTTTTAGCCACTATTTTGCACCTATCAGTGGCTGAAGGTATACATCAATATCATTTCCTGGTGATTTTGGTCCAGGAATCAATAATGAAAGCATTGTATACTCAGATTTCATAGAGAGCCAAGGTGGAGTGTTGTATACCATCATCATGACAGGCCACGTACTGTGAGCTATGCTCATAGTCCTAAATGGATTGAATCCATCACTGGTTAAGCCAAGTCTTACATTGCGAGGCTCTGAAGCAAAATCAAGATGATGCTGATCAAAGTCCTTCCATGCTTGACCATCAGCAGGATGTCTCAATTTCCCATCCTTTGAGCGCTCCTCTTCATGCCATCTCATTGACTCGGCTGTCGTTGAACACATAAACAACCTTTGAAGTCTAGGAATCAACGGAAAATGTCTCAAAATTTTTGCAGGAACTTTATAATCATCTTTTGTTTGCTCGGACCCACAATCTGCTTGGGAAACTTCCTTCCACCGTGAATCTCCACAAACACAACAAAAGTTGTCATTGGCATGCTCTTTCCAATATAACATGCAATCATTCGGACATGCATCAATTTTTTTATAATCAAGGCCCAAATCCTTAATCATGGACTTTGCCTTGTTAAAAGATGAAGGAATGTTTAAATTAGGCATCGCTTCTTTCAATAGTTCTAAGAGGGCGGTGAATGAGGCATTGCTCCACCCATGAAGACACTTCAACAAATACAGTAGAATCATGAATGACAAGGTGGAGAAGTCCATGCACCCTGGGTATAGCTCCTGCTTTGCCTCATTAACCAAGTTGAAGAACTTTCTAGCATCCTCATTAGGACCCTCACTAACTTCTGCTTCTACCACATTTCGAAATGTGTCGTGCAACAAGCCACCAATGTCGTCATGTGAGTCCTCTTGATCTGCAATAATATCATCAACTTCCATTGGCCTTTCTATTTGCTCCCCATGGTGGACCCAAACATCATATCCCTTTAGAAAGTCGTTAGCTACCAAATGATCCAATATCACATTTCTTTTTGTCCAACAGTGATTTCTACACTTGGCACAAGGACATAAAATCTCATCTCCTTGAGGTCTTCCTTTAGTGTAGGCAAAGTCTAAAAATCGACGAACGCCCATGATATACTCTGGACAAAACCTTGGAAGTTTGGTCCACTCTTTGTCCTTCATTTTTTAATCTAATGAAATAAATTAAATAATATATAAAAAAGTGGCATGACTAACATCCTATCACTAAATAAAATTCAACTTTTGAATTCGAAAGCAATCAAATATTGATCAAAGCATATGTAACCCCATGTCATGTTCCAAACTTAAGCATAAACAAAATCAAGTAGTAGAGTAACTTACCCCTCAAGATTTGTTGGAGTAATTAAACTTAATTTTGTTTGATCTCCCTTGTACTCCCAAACTAAACCTTCCTGAAAATAAAAATTAGAAACCAGTTTAAAACTCACATATAATATAAGTCAAATATATATCACTATAGCCACATAACTGATGAAAAAGTGAGCTCACTTCCAAACATAAAAAGCACAAGGAGAAATCACATAAAAAGAGAGCAAAAAAGCAAATCACTAGGCTGCTTCTTGGGTTTGTTAATACCCACTAGATCAGCTTCCTCTCACACAAGGGTATCATCCTGGGCCTGGTCCATTTTGGTTCATCAAGCATGTTCCATGTCATGAGCAACATAGCTTAATAGGAATGAATATTAGAAAAATAATACAATCACAGTTGGGGACTATAAACATTCTGACAGATAAATGTGTCTTTTTTCAAAATGAGAATAAGATACTATAAACATTTTTTTGTGAAAGTTGAAATATATATAGATAGAATAACTCTTGGAACCAAAGACCCTCCCAAGTGAGCATGTTCAACACAGAAACAGGAAAAAGAAAGATAAGAGTACAAGCATAAGGTAGCACAAAGGTAGCAACTATTGTTTTTGAAAGGCCAAAAAGAATATAGTAAATGGTTTAGCAATAAGGGTTCTAAAAATCCCATGTACACAGATATAATAAATGGTTTAGCAATACATAATAGTTCAATTCCTAGCAATCTGCTGATATACAAATATGTCCTGTAGCTACTGTCCACGAATGAAAATCCAAGGGGAGCAAGCCAACCAAATTGAGAATTGCCAAGTCCAATCTCAGAAGCAAGGATACCCCCAGCGCACAGAAAAAACAAAGTAAAGGACAGCAAGATAGTCACAACAGCACCCCACGGAACAGCACTACTATAAACATTTAAACTCAACATAGAATTCATCTCATTTTTTGCAGATCACATTCTGACAGATAAATAAGAAAGCAAGTGCAAAAAGACAATTAGTGATTGAAATAAACAAAGAGAGAAGTACCAGTTGAAGAAAACTGATTTTTGCTTGATGCTACTGGTTCCCTTCTCTTAATCTTCTTGCTCCTTGCTCTCGGTCAGTGGTTGAAAAAGATGTGGATACCTCTGCTCAAAGTTCTGAAGTAACAATTGGAATTTCATATGCATACAAAAAAGAGAAGATCAGTCAGTCGGCCACACAATTATATTGGTTAAGGACCACTTTTCTTTCAAAAACAAGTTACAGACAAAATTGATCTAGTCCAAGATACCATGGATCAAAGTTTTTCCTTTCAAAAATCAATTTTCCTAAGTAATCACTTTTGAGTAAAATTTCAACTTTTCACAAGAAAACAAGACATAACAAGATAGAAAGGAAAAGAGAGGAACAAAGAAGAAACAGAACAGAAACAGAGAAAGACAGAACCAAAGAGAACCGAAAACCAACTACAAAGGGATAGCACCATCCAATGGGTAATCAACGTAGAGAGGAGGGTCGCATAATAGTATAACACATGAAACAAGAAGGGCCAAGAACACAAATTTGATATGATAGGAACAAGCAAATATATATGAATAACATACCTAAGCAGCGTAGAGAGGAGGGTCGTACAAGCCGTCGCCGGCGGAGAGAGGAGGTCGCCGAGATGAGGAGGGTTACGATGTTCAGCCAAGGAGAAAGTTAGGGTTCAAAATCCTTTCTCTGATAGTACGTACTGTGTAGTAGTGTTAGGGGTTTGAGGGTTTCTATTTTTTAATTAGTTTTAAGGTTTTTTTAATGAAAATTAATCCTTTAGTTGTGCCAAAACTCTAAACACGCGCGGGGTTCACAAAATTTTGGCGGAAGGGAATTTTTTAGTATTAGGACTTTTTTATGCCGCGGTTATATTTGTGGGATTAGGTTGCCGCGGTTGGAAAGTTGTAGCCATGAACCGTCCACAATTATTGAAGCGTGGTAGAAAACGTAGATGCCACGGTTTTCTTCAGTCGTGGTCTTCATGTGTTCACAACTTTTGAACCGTGGCCTATACTCTAATTCAGCTACGGTTTTTTCTCCGTCGAAGAAATTAGCGTGGCCTAAAGTGAAAAATGCTGTAGTGGGTCCAATAGGTTTTTGCTCTTTACCTCATGAGGCAAAACATACCATAAATGTACTTCCCTACATCCAAACATAAAAGGCAGTCAACACCTAATGTATCAAGTAACATTCTGGAAGATACACATGAAGCATAAGATTCTACTTAAAAACATAAATAGCACCCGCAATGCCATCATTTTTATTTAAAATCCTAACTAACTGTATATATAAACATGATCAATAGTACACAACATACTTTTGTGTTGGAAGTTGCACAGGAGGCAAAGAGGATAATGGAGTGACAAGATTCCTCCCATAGCGATATTTGTTCATCATTAACTGTGCTCTGTTGTCTCGTAATGATATCATTAGTTCCTCAGCAAAGGAACATCCTGGGAAACATTGAACTACTAGTGAGATGACAGAATAAACACATAAAACGGAGAAAAAGTAAAGAAAAAAAGTAATTGATTAAAAAACATTTTCAATTGAACCCAAGTAGATAGATCGATGTGTTACTCAATTTGCATCTAGTTTAGGTTTGCACAGAATGTAGATAGCAATTGGCAATTGAACCAGAAATCAATAATAAATATATGCAAAAATATTAAAAGTAGAGCTTTCGAAGAACACATACATTACTAGGACCATCAGGAGGCATTAACCAAATAAATTCACCATCCAACATCATAATAATAATAAAGGGTAATATTATTTAGTGCATCCCATAAAGGGTAAGCATACATAAATAACAAAATTTTAGTTAGAAGTCAAACTATTTTCACAACACATGATACAATATAACTGGAAAGCTTACTCTAACATTTTAAGGGAGCATGTGTATGCATATAAGAAGAGGAATAAAAGGCAAGTTACACCACATGTATGCATTGGGCTTATTCATATCTATTAGAGTACACTATGTAACGTGTAAGAGAAGCTACTGTTAGTTAGCTTGCTGACTGTGTATGCAGCCAGTTATAGGGTTAGTTAGTGTTAGCTGTCATAGTTAGTTATGCTGAGCTATCATAACAGCTGTCATAACAGAATCAGTTAGGATTGTTAGCTTGATCAACAAGCTAAGTGCTCTTTTATAAATACTGATGTAATCTCTTGAATCAGTAGCTTTTACAAATCAATGTTAATCAGTTTTCTCATTTATAGTTTTCAACATGGTATCAAGAGCGTGGTGTGATCCTTGAGATCTCTCACTCTTTTTTTTTCTCTTCTTCTTCTTCATCACCATGGCTGGTGAAGTTCCTGAGATTTCAGTTCCAATGGTTCAACCATCGTTGAGTTCTTCTGCTCTGGTTCACAAGCTTACCTTGAAGCTTGATGATACAAATTTTCTCTCGTGGAAGCAGCATGTGGAAGGGATCGTGAGAACTCACCGATTGCAGAGTTTTCTTGATCATCCTGATGTTCCACCACGATTTCTCAGTGAAGAAGATCGTGTGAATGCAGTCGAAAATCCTGCATATCAACTTTGGGAGCAGCAGGATTCAGCGCTTTTCACGTGGCTTCTTTCTTCTCTTTCACCGACTGTGCTTCCTACAGTGGTGAATTGCTCTTAGTCATGGCAGGTTTGGGAAGCAGTGCTTGATTTCTTCAAAGCACACTCGTTTGCGCAATCCACGCAACTCAGATCTGAGCTTCGTTCAATTTCCAAGGGATCGAAAACTTGTTATGATTATCTCAAACGCATCAAGTCAATTGTTAATGCGTTGATCACCATTGGTGATCCGGTTTCTTATCGCGAGCATCTGGAAGCGCTTTTCGATGGCCTACCTGATGACTATAGTCATCTTCAGACGATCGTGTACAATCGCGATTTGCCAAGCCCGATCTCGCAAATCGAAGCGATGATCATTGCGCATGAAGCGCGTTTGGATCGCGCTCGTTCGCGACAGCTCAACGCGAATCCACCGTCAGCGCTGCTATCTCAGGTGTCGCCACCACCGGTGACACCTGCTCCACCGTCGACACCATCGCCTGCAGCGTCGGAAGTGAATTACGCTTCCAATTCAGTTGATTCCTCTTACGAGGAACGTTCCTATGATGATCGTGGTGGCGATCGCGGTGGCTACACTGACTCGCGTGGTCGTGGCGGTTACGATGGACGTGGCGGTGGTCGTAACTCTTCTCGTGGCGGCTACGATGGACGTGGCGGTGGTCGCGGAAGAGGCAAGGTACAATGTCAGATTTGCTCTAAATATGGTCATGATGCCAGTATATGCTACCATCGTGGATCTTCTTCTTCCTCGTCTCCTGGCATGTTTGGCATGAACTCTGGTTTTGGCATGAATTTTCCTAATTTCCCTATGATGCCTCAGTTTGGTTTTTCTCCTTACTGTGGTCCTTCACAATTTGGAAGTCCTACACAGTTTGGCCAGCAATTTAGCAATGGTGCATCCTTTCCTGGTTTTTTCTCTGGTCCTGGACTTGGCATGGGGCACTCTTCACAGCAGTTTGGTTTTCATCCCTTTGCTGGTTCACAGTGGAACAATGCACCTTACTCTCAATTTTCAGGTAGTGGTCCAAGGCCTGGAAACTCAGTAGCAAGACCTCCACAAGCTATGCTCACTGGACCACCTTCAACTGTGGGATCTTCCTCTGCTTCAGCAAACTTAAGCACCTGGTTTCCTGATTCTGGTGCTACACATCATGTTACCAATGATGCTTCAGTGATTTCAGACAGTGTTTCCCTTACTGGTAATGATCACATTCTTATGGGGAATGGACAAGGTTTGCCAATTCTCTCTATAGGTTCTGCTTCCTTTCCTTCTCCATATCACACTAGAACCACTCTTACTCTTAAAAACCTTCTTTTAGTTCCAAATATAACCAAAAATCTTGTCAGTGTAAGCAAGTTTGCTAAAGACAACAATGTGTATTTTGAATTTCACTCTTCCTTTTGTGTTGTGAAATGTCAGGCCACCTCTAGGATTCTCCTTCAAGGTACTGTTGGTCCAGATGGTCTGTACACCTTTGAAGGCATGCACACTCCTTCACTCTCTAAGGAGTCCTCAGTTCCAGTTTCTGCTCCTTTGTCTCCAGTTGCTGTTTCTGCTCCAGTTTCTGCTTTATCTGCTGTTTTACCTAGTTCTGATGTTTCTAGGCCTAGTACTGAGTCTTCAGTTCCTAGTTCTCCTATTGTATGCCCAACCTCTTATGGTTTATGGCACTCTAGACTAGGACATCCTCATCATGAGGCTTTGCATTCAGCTCTCAATAGTTGTAATATTCCAGTACCTAATAAAGCAAAATTTACAGTTTGTTCAGCTTGTTGTCTCTCTAAATCACATAGACTACCTTCTCATTCTTCTAGTACTGTTTATAATTCTCCTTTGGAACTTGTGTTTGCTGATTTATGGGGACCAGCTTCCATTGAGTCCTCTTGTGGATTTTCATACTTTCTTACTTGTGTTGATGCCTATTCTCGCTTTACTTGGATTTTTCCCATTAAGAAGAAGTCAGATACATGTTCTGTTTTCCTTCAGTTTCAAGCCATGGTTGAGTTAAAATTCAGTTTAAAACTTAAATCAGTTCAAACTGATAATGGAACAGAGTTTAAGCCTTTAACGCCCTATTTCACTAAGTTAGGGATTGTTCATAGGCTTACTTGTCCCTACACACATCATCAAAATGGTAGTGTAGAGCGCAAGCATCACCATATAATTGAAACAGGTCTCTCATTGTTGGCCCATGCTCAATTGCCATATCAGTTTTGGGATCATGCTTTCCTTGCAGCTGTGTTTCTCATCAACAGATTGCCTACCTCAGTTTTGGGCAATGTTAGTCCTTACTTTAAGCTCTTCAAGGTGCAACCTGATTATAAGCTTCTCAAGGTCTTTGGCTGTGCTTGTTATCCACATCTCAGACCTTATACTTACTCCAAGTTGTCTTTGAGATCCAAGCTTTGTGTGTTTATTGGATACTCTTCTACACATCAGGGTTACAAGTGCATGGACAATGAAGGCAAGATATACATCTCCAAGGATGTCATTTTTGATGAGTTTACATACCCCTATCATGCACTGTTTAATCCTAATGAGAGTGCAACTTCTGGACAAGGATTGTCTTCTGTTATTCCTCTCATACCTGCTGCTGCACACATTCAGCAACCTAATACTGCTGCTGCTATTTCTGCACCTTCTCCTGAGCACAATGAAGACAGTGTTTCTTCTGTCCAGCAGCAGCCCATGCATTCTCCCTTGCCCTCAGCTTCTTCTGGTTCAGCAGCCCAAGGACATCAGTCATCTACATCTTCTTCTGCTGGTTCTGTTCCTCAACCAGTTGGGAATGTTCACCCTATGCAGACAAGGGCCAAGTCTGGCATTGTCATGCCTAGATTGTTCCCCACCTTGCTTCTTACTCAGGCAGAACCGACAACTACCAAACAGGCTCTTAAGGATCCCAAATGGCAAACTGCAATGCAGGCAGAATATGATGCTTTGATGGCTAATGGTACCTGGACTTTGGTCCCTCTTCCAAAGGATAGGAAGCCTATTGGATGCAAATGGGTATTTAGAATTAAAGAGAATGCAGATGGAACCATTAATAGGTATAAAGCTAGGCTTGTTGCCAAAGGATATCATCAAGTTAAAGGCTTTGACTATTCAGAAACATTTTCACCAGTGGTCAAACCTATTACAATCAGACTTATTCTCACTTTGGCCATCACCAAGCAGTGGCATATTCATCAATTAGATGTGAATAATGCCTTTCTTAATGGAGCTCTCCAAGAGGAGGTTTATATGACTCAACCTACTGGTTTTCAGAATTCAGATACTACACTTGTGTGCAAGCTACACAAAGCTCTCTATGGCCTAAAACAGGCCCCTAGAGCATGGTTTGAAAGGTTAAAGTCAGCATTAGTTAAGTATGGGTTCACACCTAGCAAGTGTGATCCATCCTTGTTTACTTTTTACATAAAAGGTTCAGTCATCTACATTCTTGTTTATGTGGATGATATCATCATTACAGGCAATTCTCTACCTTTGGTACAGCAAGTAGTGCAGAATCTTGACTCTGAATTTTCTCTGAAGCAACTGGGTCAGCTTGATTATTTTCTTGGGGTTCAGGTTCATCACTTGAAAGATAGGTCCTTGCTTTTGACTCAAACCAAGTACATACATGATTTACTTGAAAGAGCTTGATTATACTCCTATGATTGGTGGTGCCAAGTTGAGCAAGTATGGGTCTGATTATTTTGCAGATCCAACCTTGTACAGGTCCATTGTTGGTGCCCTGCAGTATGCTACTCTCACAAGGCCAGAAATCAGTTTTGCTGTGAATAAAGTTTGCCAGTTTCTTAGCCAGCCCTTAGAAGATCATTGGAAGGCTGTCAAACGTATTTTAAGGTACCTTAAGGGTACTATTCATCATGGTCTTCACCTCAAGCCTTGTTCCTTGTCCTCTACAGTTCCTCTTGTTGCATTTTGTGATGCTGATTGGGGTTCTGACCCTGATGACAGAAGGTCCACCTCAGGATCTTGTGTGTTTTTTGGTCCTAACTTGGTGTCTTGGAGTTCCAAAAAGCAAACCTTAGTTGCTAGGTCCAGTACTGAGGCTGAATACAGGAGCCTTGCCAATACTTCTGCTGAGTTACTTTGGATACAATCTTTGTTGCAAGAGCTCAAGGTCCCCTTTTCTCCTCCTAGAGTTTTCTGTGACAACATGGGGGCTGTTGCTTTAACACACAACCCTGTTCTGCACACCAGAACAAAGCATATGGAGCTTGATATCTTTTTTGTCAGGGAAAAGGTGTTGAATGGCTCTCTCTTTGTTCACCATATTCCTTCTGAAGACCAGCTTGCAGATATTTTTACCAAGGCTCTTTCTCCAACCCGGTTTGAGCTTCTTCGTTCCAAACTCCATGTGGCTGAGAGAATCCTTTCCTCACCACCTTGAGTTTGAGGGGGTCTATTAGAGTACACTATGTAACGTGTAAGAGAAGCTACTGTTAGTTAGCTTGCTGACTGTGTATGCAGCCAGTTATAGGGTTAGTTAGTGTTAGCTGTCATAGTTAGTTATGCTGAGCTGTCATAACAGCTTTCATAACAGAATCAGTTAGGATTGTTAGCTTGATCAACAAGCTAAGTGCTCTTCTATAAATACTGATGTAATCTCTTGAATCAGTAGCTTTTACAAATCAATGTTAATCAGTTTTCTCATTTACAGTTTTCAACAATATCCATATCATATCTATACTTGAGCAACTGTATAAATCATATCCATATAGAGGGTCGTGTAAAGTGCAAACAGAGGACGCAGAAAAACGAAAAAAAATTGAAGAGAAAACGGTACTTGAGAGCTTCATCGGAGCAGAAACGCGGTGGCCGGGAATTGGCTGAGCGGTAGTCGGAGGCGACTTCCAGCAGCGACGATGTCTTCTCCTTCTGTTAGGGCTTATGAACAGTGGCGGAACCAGAAATTTTGTGAAGCCCGGGCAAATTTTAAAACCGCAAATCTACACTTGACACAATATATAAAGTTATAAACCGAAATAAAAAAAGACTTGCCATTTTTCCAATAGAAGAAAACAAAATGAATGCATTAAAAGGAGTACAAAGGGTAAAATTACAAAGAAAAGAAAGCAAGAAGACCCAAAATGCCACTAACAACCCAGAACAGTCACCAAAACATGCCCTGTATCGTTCACAACAACCCAAAAGCTGATTGCAACAACAAGCTAAACCAAATACAAACCACTAACTTCCAGCGGCAAAGGATGAAAAGCAAGAAAGCCCAGTGCTTTCTAAACTTTGTCCTTCTATCAGGATATGTATTCTAATGCCTGAAACCTTTCATCGTCAACCTATTTTAATTCGTCTAACATAAAATGCCACCAACCATATATTGGAAAATCATTCTGTTTAAAATACCTCACCAGATCAAATACACACAGCCTAGACTGAATTAGCAAATTAGTTATAGTGCTTGCAGGCATTAGTAGATTATCAACAATCAGAAGCTGAATTAGAAAGGGTGTATGATTCCTAAGGTTCAAAATTACAAAAATTTACTTGAAATTTACAAATATTCCTAATCTGTTAAAAAGAGGGGAAACAGAAATTGAAAATCCCTACCCTTCCCACTTCCCAGCGATTGAAAACAGAAATTGAAGGTTGGGGCGTGCCTCGTGCAGATGGGCAGTGGGTGGCTCTGACTGAAACAACGAGTGGCACAGGCAACCAGCGACGGCACAGTGGCGGAGACTGGAGAGGAGCTAGAATGAAAAGAAGAGAACGTGTAGGTTGAACTCATTATCCCTCTTTCTTGCCCTCATATTTTTCCTTAAAAATTCAAAATTGGGTTCATTTAGTGTACACAAGAAAATCTTTGTGTAAGGTTGCACCACCCTAGATTTACCTGCTATAGTAGGTTACTTTCCAACCAAGTAAATCTTTTTTTAATTTTTTTTAATTAATTATCTAATCCTGGTTTAACCCACCACCATTAAATAAAAAACCAACACGGTTTAAAGGACCGATCTATGAAGGAGATGGATTTCCCATCGATTGGGACAGATCTGCTCAGAGGAAAAAGAACTGATATGTTCAAGGATTGTGGTGCTGGATTTCCCACCAATCTGTTCACCTTCATCTCCAACGGTTTAAAGGAAGGCACCTATTTGTTCAGATGAACTATTTTTGCTTCTGATTGGTGAATTTGATTTGTTTTCCAGATCTGGGTTTTGTGTCTAGAGGTACTCGCTATCGATGGGGTGATAGGGGAGAAAGGGAACGAGCTAAGGTGATTTGTTGGGAAGTTATTTCTAGGTATGTGCGTAGGTGGAAAATCGCAGGGGTAATAGCGTGTTTGCTGCTGTTTTTAGATGCTTGGAGGTCTAAAATAGATATTATAATTGGGGGTGTTAGTCTCCTGGGTACTTTGTATAGAACCTGGGTACTTAGTATTAGTGGGTGTTGGAACAATTATTTTTTCCTTCTTGTAAGATGTTTCTAGTACAGCTTAGTTTGGGTCGAACCTCTTTTGTTTTGTTACTTTGTTTCTCAACTTGTATTTGGGTTGATGAGGTTTGGGGAAAATTTATTTTTCTGGGTTTGTTCTTTATTTTGTGGGTTTCAGGTGGTGATGGGTGAGGAAGTAGGAGGAGTGGTGGTTGAGGGAATAGGTTTTGTGTCAATTTCAGTTTTGGGTTTGAAGATGATGAAGATGATAGAGGAAGAAGATGAAGATCAAAGATTTTTTAGGCTTTTAATTTTTTCTAGGGTGGTGGTTAAACTAAGGTTAGATAATTAGTTAAAAAAATTTAAAAAAAGATTTACCTGAATATTAACCCACTATAACAGGTAAATCTAGGGTGGTGCAACCTTACACAAGGATTTTTTTGTGTACACTAAATGAAACCTTCAAAATTACCCTTTTTTTAATTTTAGGATTTATGGCAATATCATTTGCTTGATTCAAAGAAATTTTTAGTTTGCTTGCGAGTAGATTCGTTTTAAATATTTTAAATAAATTAGAAAAAAATTAAAAATTAATAGCACCTTAGCTCAGTATCCAAGGCGTGTCTCAGCCAATCAAATAAATTTTTTTATTTAGAATATCTCACATTCGTCGCAAGCTCCTCCACTACATGCTCCAACCATCCTTTATTTCCTTGAATGTTGGTTTGTTGTCGTTAATTGTTTTATTTTGGCCTTTCTTGTAGCTATTCATGAACGGCTCTGGCAACAGTTAGGCCTTCAAGGTGAAAAAGCCACATGTAAAAAGCCTCTAGGGATTTTGTATGGTTTTTAGGGTTTTCACTTCATGTATTTAGCTGGATGTTATGTATCAACTTGAGTGAGCATACTTTGTTCTTATCTTACTTATATATTTGCATGGTTGGACAAAACAAAATTCATGTTGTTCATATGCATTGCAAAGGATGGAGATCCATTGCAGTACATAGGGTTGTCCATGAAGCCAGTTTCGAGCCGTGATACCATCTAACTCATTTTTTTTTTTCTGTTTCGGGTGGTTTGGGTTGATCTATGGGTCCAACAGTGGAAACAATGAGTTTTCTTGGTCTGATTCGCAATGAGCTTTAGCCCGACTGAATCGACCGAATAAGCTATATACAAAAAAAAAAACAATTGGACTAGAATTGAGAGAGAGCCCATTTTGTCATTGGCTAACATCTTCTTTCTCATTCTTCAGACATTTGCCGTCAAAAGACCCAGACTCTCACTCTCTCTACTTCAACCTCATTTTTTTCTCCCTCTCCTCTCCTTTCACTCCCCCTCCCACTTCCAAGTTAACCCTAGAGCCGCCACCATCAGTCTATGTCTCTTCTCCCCTTCACAACCATTGTGAACCCTAGTCGCTACAATCCTTGCTCGTTCTCTCTCTCTCTCTCTCTCTCTCTCTCTCTCTCTTTGTTATAGATCTCTAGAAGCTCCATCTCCTCATCCTCATCTCTAAGGAGTTTAAGTTGCATATTGGTAGAGGAGGCAATCTAAGTCACGACAGAAGCGATTTAGTCACGATAGAGGCGACTCTGATTCTTGGTTCTTGGATCATCTCAGGTTCTAGGTTTCTTCACCTTGTTTTCCTCCCCCCCCCCCCTCTCTCTCTCATCTCCAAAGCATTCACAAGAAAATGGATCTATTGAGATTTGAGGCACGCAAGCAGATGGATCAATTGCTTTTGGGATTTAGGGTTATTTGATTTGTACGGATTTGTCATTTTTTTGTTACAGAGGAATACATACGGATTTGTCGTTTAGATTTTAGCATTTTTTCTTCTTTGTTAGAAACTCATTAAGGTTTGAATCGAACTGCTTCTTTCATCTTTTTTTCTTCTTTTGTGATTATTTTATGATCTACAACCTGTGCGAATCCACCCTGTAAAACCGCCACCTGGCAAACCGAAGTCAAACAACCTGTAGTCTATGAACGGATAGTGGCGGTCCAGATGGTTTGATGTTTTTCAACTAACAAAACCGACGATTTAAGTCCGAAGTCGACCGAAACCGTCTGGTTACACCTTCGCAAATGTCATTTATGCACAATGTATATATGATTCAAAATTTCTTAGCTGCCAATTCTTATTTCTCCTAATTTTTTCTTGGGTCGTAGGCCAACAAATTATTTTTTTCCCCAAATGATAGCTCAAGCGGCAAGAGGTAGGGGACATATGAGTTGAGGTGGGGAGGTCCAGGGATCAATCCCTTGAGGGTGCAATTTATCTTTCCGATGTAAAAAAAAATGACCAATTTTTTTTTATTGCATTGATTTTGAGAATTATAGTTCTGAAAATTTATAAAGAAAAAGGAAAAATGGAAAATAGGAAACAAGGTTCTATGACTATCAATATACTTTCTGGAATTTCTTAAAATAAGTTCAGATAATTCTCTAGTGGGGTGGTGTTGGATTCTAGTGATTCAGAGGATAGCAGCGGTGATGGCTTTGATGATAATGAAGATTTGGAGCATGACTTGGTGGTGGCTGCCGGAGAAGTGGAGGCTATCGGTGATGAGAGTTTGAATGTACCGTTACATGATGCTGAGCTTGATGCGGGGAAGGAGTTACAGAATTTAAATTTGAAACAGCATATAGTTGGAGAGAAATTAGGGAGTTGCCTCAATTTAAGGGATTCAGTTTGGAAAATTCTGATCCTCATGACCCACGTTATTTATATGTTTTGTTTACTTACAAACAAAATGTAGTAGTAGTACCATGTAAATAATACAAATTTTTTTTTGGGCCATGGAGCCTGGGCATGCGCCCAGGCAGGCCAGGCGGTAAATCCGCCATTATGAAGGCTTCGAAGGAATGGAAACTTTGTTAAGAGCCTTATCAATTCTCAAGTGTATGTTGAAATTTTTCCTTAAAAATTCAAAATTACCCTTTTTTTAATTTTAGGATTTATGGCAATATCATTTGCTTGATTCAAAGAAATTTTTAGTTTGCTTGCGAGTAGATTCGTTTTAAATATTTTAAATAAATTAAAAAAAAAATAAAAAATTAATAGCACCTTAGCTCAGTATCCAAGGCGTGTCTCAGCCAATCAAATAAATTTTTTTATTTAGAATATCTCACATTCGTCGCAAACTCCTCCACTGCATGCTCCAACCATCCTTTATTTCCTTGAATGTTGGTTTGTTGTCGTTAATTGTTTTATTTTGGCCTTTCTTGTAGCTGTTCATGAACAGCTCTGGCAACAGTTAGGCCTTCAAGGTGAAAAGGCCACATGTAAAAAGCCTCTAGGGATTTTGTATGGTTTTTAGGGTTTTCACTTCATGTATTTAGCTGGATGTTATGTATCAACTTGAGTGAGCATACTTTGTTCTTATCTTACTTATCTATTTGCATGGTTGGACAAAACAAAATCCATGTTGTTCATATGCATTGCAAAGGATGGAGATCCATTGCAGTACATAGGGTTGTCCATGAAGCCAGTTTCGAGCCGTGATACCATCCAACCCTTTTTTTTTTTTTTTTTCTGTTTCGGGTGGTTTGGGTTGATCTATGGGTCCAACAGTGGAAACAATGAGTTTTCTTGGTCTGATTCGCAATGAGCTTCAGCCCGACTGAATCGACCGAATAAGCTATATACAAAAAAAAAAACAATTGGACTAGAATTGAGAGAGAGCCCATTTTGTCATTGGCTAACATCTTCTTTCTCATTCTTCAGACATTTGCCATCAAAAGACCCAGACTCTCACTCTCTCTACTTCAACCTCATTCTTTTCTCCCTCTCCTCTCCTTTCACTCCCATCCCACTTCCAAGTTAACCCTAGAGCCGCCACCACCAGTCCATGTCTCTTCTCCCCTTCACAACCATTGTGAACCCTAGTCGCTACAATCCTTGCTCGTTCGCTCTCTCTCTCTCTCTCTCTCTCTCTCTCTTTGTTATAGATCTCTAGAAGCTCCATCTCCTCATCCTCATCTCTAAGGAGTTGAAGTTGCATATTGGTAGAGGAGGCAATCTAAGTCACGATAGAAGCGATTTAGTCACGATAGAGGCGACTCTGATTCTTGGTTCTTGGATCATCTCAGGTTCTAGGTTCCTTCACCTTGTTTTCCTCCCTCATCTCTCTCTCTCTCTCTCTCTCTCTCTCTCTCTCTCTCTCTCTCTCTCTCTCTCTCCTTTCCTTTCCAAAGCATTCACAAGAAAATGGATCTATTGAGATTTTAGGCACGCAAGCATATTGATCAATTGCTTTTGGGATTTAGGGTTATTTGATTTGTACGGATTTTTTATTTTTTTTTGTTACAGAGGAATACATACGGATTTGTCGTTTAGATTTTAGCATTTTTTCTTCTTTGTTAAAAACTCATTAAGATTTGATTCGAACTGCTTCTTTCATCTTTTTTTTCTTCTTTTGTGATTATTTTATGATCTACAACCTGTGCGAATCCACCCTGCAAAACCGCCACCTGGCAAACCGAAGTCAAACAACCTGTAGTCTATGAACGGATAGTGGCGGTCCAGATGGTTTGATGTTTTTCAACTAACAAAACCGACGATTTTAGTCCGAAGTCGACCGAAACCGTCTGGTTACACCTTCGCAAATGTCATTTATGCACAATGTATATATGATTCAAAATTTCTTAGCTGCCAATTCTTATTTCTCCTAATTTTTTCTTGGGTCGTACACCAACAAATTATTTTTTTCCCCAAATGATAGCTCAAGCGGTAAGAGTTAGGGGACATATGGGTTGAGGTGGGGAGGTCCAGGGATCAATCCCTAGAGGGTGCAATTTATCTTTCCGATGTAAAAAAAAATGACCAATTTTTTTTTTATTGCATTGATTTTGAGAATTATAGTTCTGAAAAGTTATAAAGAAAAAGGAAAAATGGAAAATAGGAAACAAGGTTCTATGACTATCAATATACTTTCTGGAATTTCTTAAAATAAGTTCAGATAATTCTCTAGTGGGGTGGTGTTGGATTCTAGTGATTCAGAGGATAGCAGCGGTGATGGCTTTGATGATAACGAAGATTTGGAGCATGACTCGGTGGTGGCTGCCGGAGAAGTGGAGGCTATCGGTGATGAGAGTTTGAATGTATCGTTACATGATGCTGAGCTTGATGCGGGGAAGGAGTTACAGAATTTAAATTTGAAACAGCATATAGTTGGAGAGAAATTAGGGAGTTGCCTCAATTTAAGGGATTCAGTTTGGAAAATTCTGATCCTCATGACCCACGTTATTTATATGTTTTGTTTACTTACAAACAAAATGTAGTAGTAGTACCATGTAAATAATACAAATTTTAGTTATATAAAGTACCATGTAAATATAGTGTTGTATAGGTTTAAAAAAACACTGTATGAACCTAATTAATATCAATATCAATATCAATATCAATATCAATCAATATATATATTAGAAAAGAACAACTTCTAGCATGACGTGTCGCTCCCACATGCCAAGTTAGTGACGTGTCGCTCCCAGATTAATTCTCATAAAAATTATTCCACGTGTCAATTTGTTAGAGGATATAATTTTCAATTGATATATGTTTTAATTTTATATATTCTAAAATAATTGATTGATATTATTTTAAAAGATAAGATTTGACCTTTTAATTTATTTTAAATTTATTTTTAGAATATATTGATTAATTTTTATTGAATTTTCGATTTTTTTATTAATTCGGGATTTTATGAGTTTTTAGTGTGATTTTCTAGATTTTGTTAGTTTTATCTATCTTTATTTAATACCATTTTTAATATTAGATTTGATTAGGATTTAGGTTGTTTATTTCTTAATTTTATTTTAATTTATCTTATTATTTATTTTAAATCCAGAAAATACTTTATTTTATTTTAGATTTACTTTTAGAGTATATTAATTAAATTTTCTTAAATTTTCAGATTTTTAATTAATTCAGGATTTTATGAGTTTTTATTGTGATTTTCTAGACTTGGTAGTTTTTATCTATCTTTATTTAGTACTTTTTTAAATTTTAGATTTGATTAGAATTTAGGTTGTTTATTTCTTAATTTTATCTTATTATTTATTTAATTTTAATTCCATGAAATATTTTATTTTATTTTATATTTATTTATAGAGTATAATAATTAATTTTTATTGAATTTTTGGATTTTTAATTAATGCAGGATTTTATGAGTTTTTATCTATCCTTATTTATTATTTATTTAATTTTAATTTCATGAAATATTTTATTTTATTTTTGAGTTACATTTAGAGTATAAATGAATTTTTATGGTATTTTTATTGAATTTTCATATTTTTATTTAATTCAGGATTTTATGAGTTTTTTATTGTGATTTGCTAGATTTTGGTAGTTTTTATCTATCTTTATTTAGTACATTTTTAAAGTTTAGATTTGATTAGGATTTAGGTTGTTTATTTCTTGATTTTATCTTAATTTATCTTATTATTTATTTAATGCTAATTCTAAGAAAAGGGAGTTGATTTGGTGCTAAGGGTCCACAATGTTACCATGCACACGCAGAGATTTGATAGCTGCTATTTCTACCTCTGCCACATGTCGCGATTACGACAGAGGTATGCCGTAAGATGATGTTACGTGAAGAAGAGTTTATCATGTTGTGATTGATGGTTTGTGCCATTTCAGTTTATCCTTTGTTCGTAATTCAATCCTGGATTCTTGAATTTCACATATTTTGTGTGTTTTGATCCAAAAGTTTACAAATTTTTGCATAGACCCTTTAACGAATCATTGTTGAAGACGTAATGTTTTGATTCTGATGTAATGTTTTTTCTATTGTTCTTCTTCCGCTTTTGTATTTTTTTAAACCAGATTTTAGTATAGTTTGTAGAAATTCATGCGTGTGAAGTCATTCTAAACCAGATTTTGGTATAATTTATAGAAATTTACGAAACTTAGGATAGCCTGAATTTATATTCATTTCTCAAATTTTGTACGTTTTTATTCATCATGTTTGAGCTGTGTGTATAAGCATACTATTTGCACTGTATGTGAATGATGCACAACTTACTAATTATTTTTTTTAATGATGCACAGGTCAGTCAAATTGATGAAAGCATATGAAGAGCTCACATTTAATCTTCATGAGTATGTTTAGCCCATTCTTAAGGTTGGTTCATGTTTTCCTCAAACTCATTAGTTTTGCATATACTCATGTTTTAGTATGCCAATTGGGTGACTTATCTTACTTTGCTCTATATATTTCCTTAAGTTCAATTTAAATTGATTGTTGGTATAAGTTTATTGGTGAAGTAACCACAATTATTTTGGGTGGGAGAATTATTTTATTTTTTTCTCACATATATAGATAATTTGCTGGGGTGCGCACATATGGGGCAATACACCATTTTTTGTTTCTCTTGACTGAAATGTTCCTTTGATTTTTTGTTTCACAAGGGTTCCACCCCAAGATTCACAAATACACTAAATATAATTCTTTCACCACAGTCCTTTCAAATTGGTGAAGGAGGGTATTTTGTTCTTCAAGACTTCATTTTGGGTTTCTGTTTCAATCTTCTTCATGAATTGGTTTTGTTCTTCAACTAATTGTAAGATGTCATATGCCTTAATCAAAAGCAAAAGGATTGAGGAAAAGAAAATCTTCTAGGGTGCAGAATATTCACTAATTGGAAAAAAAAATAATACGTGTCATTCTCAGATTAATTCTCATAAAAAAATACATTTTTAAAATTTTAGATTTGATTAGGATTTATGTTGTTTATTTCTTGATTTTATCTTAATTTATTTTTGATTTATTTTTAGAGTAAAAAAAATACATTTTTAAATTTTAGATTTGATTAGGATTTAGGTGGTTTCTTTCTTGATTTTATCTTAATTTATTTATTATTTATTTTTAGAGTATTAATTAATATATCCCAAACTTTTTTTTAAAAAGAGTGAGTTTGAAAGCTATAGCTTAAGTTAATTTGTTAATATATTCTCAAATAATAATCATGAGAGGGTTGTTCTCATGGTTCTTTGTTATCAATAATATCTTTCGCTTTCAAAAAAAAAATAAAAATAATAATAATAATAATAATAATAATAATAATAATAATAACATGTGTGTGCGGATATGGGCCGGTTGGGTACTATAGTGCCCATACCCGCACCCATACCCTCTATTTTTTGCGGGTAATTATCTATACTCAACCTCATACCCATTTAACGGTTTTTTACCCTACCTATAGTTGATATTTTTTGCGGGTACCCTATGATTTTGAGACTCATTGTCATCCATAGATTTAGATTTTGACAAAGATTGATAGCTTCCTGTAATGACATTGAATTGTCTAAAGGTGGAGAGCTTCGAGTTGCTACCCACGTGAGTATGGAGACGGGTACATGTAATTTTTAAAAACGCGGGTATGGAGATGGTACTATAGTACCTACCCATTGTCATCCCTACTTAGTTGGAATAAACACAATAATGTTATACTTTATGATATATCTTACACAATCCTGATTTGTGCTACTATCACATTAATTTTTTTTTTAAGATTAATATGTTGATAATTCCTTATATCTATGATTTGTGTTATCGTCTTCATATTTACGAAGAATGTGAAACGAGTTCCTCTTGGTCTCAATCGGGCTTAGAAGAGAAGTCTTTATGTCCACTTTACTCATCAATTCTGACTTTTCTATTTCATTCGTTGTTTAATATATTTTTAATAATCAAAGTATTAATTAATGTATCAAATACAATAGACATATTTCCCGTGCAACGCGCGGGTAAAAAACACTAGTTACTAAAAGAGGTTCATTAAGAACTCTAATATGTCTTTTTTGCTCTCTTAATGTTTTCTCAATTTATCCTTAATTTAAATTTATAAAATTTTTATTTTATATTTTATATTAAACAATTAACTAAACATGAAATTGCATACATTACCTAAGAAATGGAAATTACTCTTTAAGTCCCTAAAAATGTACCAATATAATTCATTTTGTTAATGTAATCTTTTTTCCCTATCTAAGGTTGGACTTTCTTTTCTCCATAGTCCATCCTTCTTCTATGTTGATAATGCCAAGCCAGGCTTGCTAATATTTTGCACAAAAACTTAAAAATATTTGGCTAGGTTCAAATGAGTTTGATTGTGCTACAAATTTCTTGTAAGCATTAGTCTACGTAAGGGAATACTTAATTGAGATGATGACATTATTGTTAATCTTCAAAAAGACTAATAAATCTTAATTATTGCAGCAGCCAAAAAGTCTGGAATAATAAAGTTCTATTGCCAGTACCTTCATTCTTTATATTCCAGCAGTCCAAAAGAATCCTTACACGAATTTGGAGGTGATTGGAAACTAATTATTGCTCCCTTGCCATAAGCATGTTTGAGTATTTTAAAAAAATGCTACAAATTAGTGGCCATTTTATAATTTTCCTTAGACATACTACACCACAAAACAAAACAAATATTAATGTTTGTTTTTCAAAAGTAAAAGTAATATTTATTAATAGATAAAAATCTTGAGGACAACTCGTCAAGAAAGTTTATAATACATCTAAAATCAAAAGTGAAAACCCACAAAAACAATGATAGTCCACTAAAATTAATCAATTAACTAACTTCACCTAAAACGAATGCACCAAACAAAAAAAAATCTTGAAAAACTGCAGCTAGTTGAACCTTCCCTATAACCTGTACAAACTTCTTCTGTTTTACAATCAGCTTCAAATATGTAGGGGCTCTTATTGTGAGCAATTTGAAATATAGGCCATAAAGACTCACATTTTCCACGGTTTCTTTTTACTTTAAGCATCTTTGCACCAGTAATCGTCTTGATATTAACACCAAGATGAAGAGCTCCGTGAATAGTCTCAGAAAGTCCATGTCCAATGGGGCCAAAATATGATAACAACCAAAGCATGAATTGGATTACCTACTTCTCTACTCATAAAAAATGGAAACATAACTCAGAATACAGCTAATCATGTACTCCGTCAAATGAATATTCTCTGTCAAGGCTAAAAGAAAAAGATGCAGAGTATCTTCTCCTAAACCATGCGTAGCAGCATAGCTTGAAATCATGGAAATACACTGAGATCCCATTGATCTCCTTCTGTAAATAGCTGATAGAATCCTCCAATCTTTTGCATTTGGAAAAGAGGTAAATAGCAGAACTTGAAACAGAAGACAAAAACTTGCTTACCCTTGTCCAAATATCGCAAGTTAGAACAAACATTCATCAATATTGAACACATAAACTTGTCAGGTAACAACTCAGCAGCCTGACCTGGTCGAACTGCGCTAGAGCCAGCTCTTGGAGCCCTGCTCTATGACAGGCCCACATCAAAGAGTTCCAAGATATAATGTCAATCTTCTTCATGTTACTGCTCCTCCAATGCATAGCTAGTAGGTGATGGGTTCTTTCGGTAGTAGTCACTGAATGCATAAGGAGCGCGGTCTTTCAGTGCATTTGGGTTATAACAACTTGCTTCTGGCTAAATTGTTGAACAATTTGCACCAAAATACAGCTCAATAACTACATAGATTTATCACTCAACATGTAATAATTGGAGAGTCGGGGCAAATAGTGAAGCAATTGCATTTGAATCAGAATTGATAAAAAAAAGCCCTTGTGGAATACTTGCGCCCTATTCATATTCAAGTAAATGAACTTGGCTATAAGGCTTATATGAAAATAAAATATCCATTGAATTGTTATTCTTTATGAATTAACACATTCAGAGCACTAAATTTTATTTATCAAGTGCAACATATAAATCATTTCATTCCAATATTCTCTATTCATCTCAGTTTTATTGACAACGGTATCAGATGACTACAAAATGGGAGGAAGAAATTAACCTGTAAAAAAGAAAAGCTATATTTCTTATTAAGCGTAATGGTTCACATAAATACAAACCGTTTATAGCAGATAACTATAATGTGACACGCCTCTCGAGCACCTTTCATGCCTAATCTGCGTAGATCAGCATCTGTGCCAGTAACAGTGGAACCTCTTCCGGTAGCTGATCAGAACAAAAAGTTGGTGTAATAGATCAAGCTAATAGTCCTCTTGTTAAATAAAGCTAAATTAAATCTAACCTTGATAACATTGAAGGAAAATGTCCATGTAGGGATAAAGTAAAGGAAAAATCAAGTGGGATAAGGTGGTTAATCAGTGGTTAGCTGTCAATGTGTTAAAGATGCTCTAGGAGTATTTCCTACTGCACAAAATAAACCTATTCCCAAGATGGTTCCATAGACCATCACACCCAGCGGTTGTAACACCCCACTTTTCGTTATTAGGTTATTTATTATTTTATCTTAATTATTATTATGCTATATGGTAATTTGATGAATTATGTGATTATAATTTAAATCTCATGTGATATAGAATAAGATTTAGATAAATAAGTTTGTTAGGTTTTTGTGTGAGTAATTGAGAGTGGGGCCCATTAGTATGACTATTTAAGGGATATGAGTGAATTAGAAAGAGAGAAATCAGAATTTGAGAATTGGAGAAGTTAGCAGAGGAGAAGAAAAGAAGCGTGAAAGAGAGAAGGGGAGAAAAGAGAAGAAAAAACCTAGAATTTGATCTTCAAGAGGTAAGGGTTTGAATTTATCTTGTATAATTGTAGAATAACAGAGGTTGAGTTTAACATGAAGGAACCCTCATCTTTTTTGAAAATTCAGAACTGAGAGACTGTGTTGAGTGTTAACATGTGGTGAGAAAAATTGATTTTGAGCGAAATTGAGGTTCCGGGGAAAATTGGGTTCTGTTATGTTTTGCCCGCAGATACCCTAACAGTCTGTGTTGTAGAGAGCATAACTCTCTCTACAGAATTCCAAATTGAGTGAAACCAATTTTGTATGAAAGCTAACTCATAGGGCTATGTTGGGTAATATTTTCATAATTTTTCGATTGCTGGTTCAATACCAGAATCATTTGCAAGTTTATTCTGTTTCTGCCCGCAGACACCCTAGCAGCCTGTGTTATAGAGAGCATAACTCTCTCTACAGAATTCCGAATTGAGTGAAACCAATTTTGTATGAAAGCTAACTCATAGGGCTATATTGGGTAATATTATCATAATTTTTAGATTGCTGGTTCAATACCAGAATTATCTGCAAGTTCACTCTGTTTCTGCTCGCAGAAACCCTAACAGCCTGTGCTGTAGAGACCATAACTCTCTCTACAGAATTCCAAATTGGGTGAAACCAATTTTATATGAAAGCTAACGTATAAGGATATGTTTGGTAAAATTTTCATAATTTTTGGACTGCTCATTTAGTACCAGGATTATATGCAAGTTTGCTATGTTTCTGCTTATTTCTGAGATTGATTCTGAAACTGATTCTAGTAATTGATATGAGACATTTGATGATTTTGTGTTGCTATTTTGTCAGTGGAATAGTGAATGATTTGATAATTGTATTGAAGTGTTATTTTGTGCAATTTTGGTGTGATTTCCGTTATGGAATTTGGTGAGAAAATATGTTATATATTTGGGGCTGGAGTGGTCTCAAAATTGCATGTTTTAATTTATGAGTTTTTGCACGAAATACACTTCATTTAGTCAAGAGGCAACGTGTCGGTTTTCATCGGAAAACTGAGGTTTGTCCCAGAACTGGCGTGGTTCTGGAAGTCTGGAGTGGACTTCATTGGTGGTTAACTGTCTGGAGTGGACGCGGTGATACCGCTAAGGTTAACAATTGGTACCACATGCATACATTAGAGTCTCACACACTAAGTTTCACGTTTTCAGTGGTTTTATGTGTTTGGTGATTTGTTGGTGAATTGTTTTGCTGTTGTGGTAAAGTCGAATTATTATTCTTCTTTAAGCTTATAATTTTTCGAAACATTAATAAGAATTGTGAAACTGTCCTGAGAGAAAATATTATAATCACTCAGATTTTAAAGTAAAGGTGAAGAGTTTATAAAGCAGGATCTGAATTGTTTACTTGCTCTTTGTTGTGTTATATTTTATACAATGTAAGTTCTTACCCTTCTGTTGGAATGATGTTCTATGCGACATCGCTCAGGTACAGGAGGTAGAGATGTGGCTCATGAGGAGTAGCTTCGGAGAGTCTTAGCTTATGTTATTATTATTATTATTATTATAAAATAAGTGTCTTGCTCTGTAATGTAACACTGGTTAGATATTTTACGTTACTTTTACATTTATGTTGAGAGGATTTTATAATCTCTTCTTATGGAAGTTGTTGAATAATTTTCTAAATGATGGCGATGTCGTACTGTTGATGGCCGAAGTGCTTATGAAATTCAGTTCTGAGTATGATGAATTTTATTGGAATATCATGGAAGATAAACCTATTTAAATAAGTGATTTTATGCATCTTAGGATATCTGACTGGTTTAGAAATTTCATTGGCAGGAATAATTCATTCTTTGAAAAGCATATGAACTTATAAATTTTCAAACACAATCAGTGTTAATTTTAATGAGTTTTCGTGAAGAAGTGTAATACTCCCTTGATAAGTTTTTAAACTCTGATAAACGTTTTTAAATAAAACAATGGGAAAAAGGGGGTGTTACAGCGGTACCTCAACTTATTGAAGATTGTAAGACCCAAGTTTTAAGCTTAGAATAAGTGGAAGAGACTTCCATTTACGATTAGGCTTGATGTATCGCGAAGGAAAAACCTGAACAAGAGTTTATCGGATGAAATAAATTTATGAAGGAGAAAGTTCAGGAAAAGTCTAAGGATTGTATCAAAATCGATAAAAAGGTATAGCACGATCGATTCGCTTAAACCTAGGATAAGAACCTTAGGAAAAGACTATGTTCCACCCTTGGAACACTATAGTAATAAAATTTCCAACACTCTTCCACCCTTGGAACACTGTAGGAATTTAGTCCAAAAATCTTCAGAGAAATGTTAGAACTTCTCTTTTTCCATATATCACAATCGTTTCGAGGCGAAACTCTAGGATCTACGAACGTCCGATTCCAATCATCGGAAGTTTGCCGAAACTGAAACCCTGGTATTTCAAAACCCTAGAATCACCCGACAATGAAGACTTTTTCTATTCGGAGCTTCAAACGAAGATTCCACACGCGTAGGCCCACTCTAATCGACGTTCCAAATCTTTCTTCAGAAGGAAGTTTCTGCATCCGAGGTCAAAATCAAAAAGTGCATAAAGTGCATTTTAAGCCAGTAAACATTAAAAACAAGCCTCGAAAACCAAAAATCATATTGATATTTCTTTGAAGAATTAGAAGATTCAGCGGGAAGAATATCGTGTCTAAAATACGTTGGAATCAGTAGGAAAAATCGGAATCGCGAAATAATCATTTTCTCGCGTTTTCAATTTCCTATATATAGGACTTCAGAAACTAAGAAAAAATCACACCTTCATTTTCTTTCTTCTTCTTCTGCAGACCACGTTCTCTGGTCTTTCTTTTCTTTTTCTTTTCATTTTCTTTGTTGGTTGTGGGTGAGCTTGAGGGAGAAAGGAGGAAGAGTTTTTTTCCGGTTCTTGCCTGATCGTCGTTCTGTTCGTTGCTACGCGTAGGCCTCGAGGTACTGATGTTATTTCTTTCTTCTGATCTTAAATTCCGTCGCTTTTTGTTATGTCTTTCTGTGCTCCAAGTTTTGAGCTTTTTGTAAAACTGTCCAAATAGGTTGATTTTAGTGTCTAAATATATTCTCTTCGTACCCAAGAGTACTTCTAGCGGATTACATTTTGCCGAATGTCGCCGAAATGCTGCCGGAATTCATTTCTGTAGGAAATACCCATTTTTGGCTAAAGTTTCGTCCTTTGGGCTTAAAACTCTCGACTGAGCTTAGCGTTAGTAGGATTAGTCGTCATAATCGTCGTTGGTGTCGACCCCATCTAATTTGTTTTTCGAAATTCTGATTTTGAGTTTCCGAGCTAAAAATATTGACCAAAATACCCCTGTGACAGTTTTCGATCCGATAATTTTTCTGAGAGTTTCCCTGGCCTAGATATCGCCTAAGAATACCTAGGAATCGATTTAGATCGAAGGAAAAGTTCGGGAACCCTATTTTACATAGTGGCCGAAACCTATTGCTTAGGGTACCGTGTCCAAAAATAATTTTTGGGTCTCTATGACCTGAGCCATTGCGTAGCTCTTTCAATTGTCGAAATTTTGGCGCCGGTTTCGTGTCATTCTGAGTTCTGTAGCTCGAGTTATGCTCGTTTTAGCGAACGAAGTCTCCATTGTCAATTTGTGCCTAAATAGGAACTCTGAAGCTTTAGAGGCTTTCTTTACGATTTCGATTAGTATTAGTAGATCGTGTTGCTCCTAGTGAAGCTTGTGTTGATGATTGTGTTTTATTTGTTCTAGGTTCGCAATTTCCATGCCCAACTTCTACTCACGAAGGTAAGGGTAACTCGGTTTTAGCGTGTCCTTGAGTCTTGCCTGCTTTTATCGCACTGCATGTGTTTGAGATGAAGATGTTTATATTGATTGGCATTGGATTATGATTATTATGCTTGCAATGTTGTATGCTTGCTTATATTGACTGTTTCTGAGGCTTGTGCCAAATGTTTTCTGAAGGCTTCGGCCGAGTAAACTTATTGAGACGTGTGTCTCCGTTTTCTGAGAGGCTTCGACCGTTTACTGGTTTCTGTCATTAAACTGAGTTGGTATGCAATTGAATTGAGTTATGTTCGTTGATAATAGGAATAACATGTGGTTACTCCGAATTAATCATTGGTTTGGGGATTGTTGTTGACTGACTTGGCATATAGGCTTTGGTCCTTAAGTGGCGATGAGGTGGGTGTGGTCCCACGTGATTGTCCCGTCTTTCGAGGCGTTATAAAGTGGCAATGAGGTGGGTGTGGTCCCGCGGGATTGTCCCATCTTTCGAGATGTTCTAAAGTGGCGATGAGGTGGGTGTGGTCCCACGCGATTGTCCCGTCCGGAGTGGCGTTAAGTGGCAATGAGGTGGGTGTGGTCCCGCGTGATTGTCCCGTCTTGAGAGACGTTGCTGATCGATCCATTTTGGTAGAAGCATATAGTTGCATTATAGGGAACTAACACCTAACCCTATGTTGTTGGATTTTAGTTATTAGTTTATTGATATCTGATTTGATGTTATATGTTAGGTTGTCGATATTTGAATTGATGTTATATGTTAGGTTGTCGATATCTGAATTGATGTTATATAGTTGATATATGAGTTTAGTTATGTTGTTGGTTTATTTACCATGATAGGTAGTTAAATTTGAATAGCATGATTTTCTCTTTCATACATGGTAATTGTATGGAGTTAACCCTTTCTATTTGCTACTTGTTGTTTGGGCGCTTAACGCTATTAGGCGATGGAGAGCCTTCCGCTGAAGCTTAGCTGTTCAAGTTGGAGACCGTGATCGTGGGCGGTCGAGTAGAGGTGGATGAAGCAGTTGCTTCTTCCTTTTGCTGGACTATGTCTGAGTTTCTTTCCCCCCATCTGAAAACTCTGTTGTTTAAACTTTATCTCCGCCACTGTTCCAGTGAGCGTACTTATTTTGGAAACCTGCTTACGATATTGTATGACACTATTATTATATGTCGGGAACGGGTTGTTGAATAAAGTATATGTTAAGTATTCAATTATGTTCAGTTGTTTCGAAAAGGAAAAAAAAAATATATATTGTGTTTTCTCAGGATTACGAAATAGTCCTTAGACTTATTAGGTTACTAATGTGACTCCTCGGTTGAGAAATTGGGGCGTTACAATTGTGGTATCAGAGCTTTGGTCTAGAAAACCAGAGCTTTTGGGTAGAGTGTCTGCTTAAGATGTTTGAACTCTGAGACCGATTAATGTGGTGTCAATCGGAGGAAGAGTGTGCTTGATTACTGTTTATATAAATTATTCTTGAAGGTTGTTCGTAGGTGAATAACCTTATGCTAGTTATCGTTAATTATACATTTGATATAAGTATATACATAGTTAGTTATTATAGAGCCTCGTGTTGTTCTGGCCTGAGTATCTGTTGTGGTCTTTGACTGTTCATGAAAACAGGAACAGGAGGTTTCCACAACTGGACGAGACTCAAGGTTCAGACAACATGAATCCGATGGAGCAAGCTATTGCTAACCTGACTGCCCTTATGGCACAACAAGTTACCAACTCCGCTGCAAGGGAGGAAGCTGAAGCTCAACGTGTTGCTACTGCTGCTTTGGTGGCTGCACAAAACCATGCTGAAGAAAATGCTCGTCGTGTTCAGCGTGAGGAGCGTGAACAAGCTGCTGCTCAGACCAGGGGTCTGAACGATTTCAAGCGTCAGGATCCGCCGAAGTTCTCTGGGGGCTTCGATCCGGAGGAAGCTGACTTATGGCTCCAGGAGTTGGAGAAGATCTTCACCTTTCTGCGTACCACTGCAGAGATGAAAGTGGATTATGCGACTTACCTGCTGACTGGTGAAGCTGAGTATTGGTGGCGCGGGGCTAGAGCTATGATGGAAGCCGACCATCAAGCTATCACTTGGGAGTGCTTCCGGGGAGCTTTCCTGGACAAGTACTTTCCTAATAGTGCTAGAGCCGCTAAGGAAGCACAATTTCTGAGACTCCGTCAAGGAGGCATGACCGTAGCTGAGTATGCTTCAAAGTTGGAGTCGTTGGCGAAACATTTCCGCTACTTTCGAGGACAGATAGATGAAGGCTATATGTGCGAGCGCTTCATTGATGGGCTGAGTTATGAGCTGCAGAGGGCGGTGCAACCGCTAGGACTGAATCGCTACCAAGTGCTGGTGGAGAAGACCAAGGGGATTGAGGCCATTGATAATGCAAGGGGAAAATTCCAAGGTCAGAACAAGCCTAACCAAGGAAATGGAGGTCCGACTAGGACTAATCAAGGAAGAAATGACAAGGGTAGGCATTACCAGAAGAAGCCGTATGTTCGTCCTCAGGGTCAGGGGACAGCTTCTGGTTCTTTTTATCCCACGGGTGGGAATGCTATTGCATCGAGACCTCTAGCAGTAAGTTTGGACGGTGTGACATGCTTCAAGTGTAACCAAAAGGGACATTATGCCAGCCACTGTCCCGAGGGTCCTCTGATGTGTTGGAACTGCAACAAGCCAGGCCATCTCGCTAGGGATTGCAGGATTCCTAAGGTTGAGGATGCTGCAAATGTTGCTGGGGCTAGGAGGCCCACTGCTGGTGGAAGGGTCTACTTCATTAGTGGAACTGAAGTTGATGAAGACGAGGGTCTAATCCACGGTAACCGCGAGATCCCGGGTAATTCCCTTATCGTACTATTTAAACTATGGTGCTACACCTTCTGTTATAGACTTAGCTTGTGCGACGTGGTTAAAACTAGATGTGACAGAATTACCATTCGACCTGATAGTATCTAATCTTGTTTCATAAGGATGAAACAGTAGAAGGAATAGAAGTTAAGAGACGGATTCTGATGAGAGGTCGTATGAGTTCCAGGAGTAGGGTAGTATCTTTTGCAAGGAGGAGTGTGAGAGAGCGAAAGGATAATAGAGGTCCAAACTTATTAAAGGTATAGTAGACCTTAAGTCTGAGAATTCTTGTCCTAAGTGGATAAAACCTGGAGACTGTCAGACTTTGGATAGTAAGCTAAGGATTTGATTGACATAGGGGTGACAAGGTTAAGAACGGAAAGTTCTAGCCTTGAGTTGCAGACTGAAGGTTGTTATTTGTGAGAGAGTCACCAAGAACCTAAGGGCAAACGAGACCTAGAGGATAACTTAGAAAATGTTATGTGAGGGAATGGCACTCCCGAGTTCCTCTGACACCAAGTTTCGAGGACGAAACTTTCTTTTTGGGGGGTAGTATTGTAAGACCCAAGTTTTAAGCTTAGAATAAGTGGAAGAGACTTCCATTTACGATTAGGCTTGATGTATCGCGAAGGAAAAACCTGAACAAGAGTTTATCGGATGAAATAAATTTATGAAGGAGAAAGTTCAGGAAAAGTCTAAGGATTGTATCAAAATCGATAAAAAGGTATAGCACGATCGATTCGCTTAAACCTAGGATAAGAACCTTAGGAAAAGACTATGTTCCACCCTTGGAACACTATAGTAATAAAATTTCCAACAATCTTCCACCCTTGGAACACTGTAGGAATTTAGTCCAAAAATCTTCAGAGAAATGTTAGAACTTCTCTTTTTCCATATATCACAATCGTTTCGAGGCGAAACTCTAGGATCTACGAACGTCCGATTCCAATCATCGGAAGTTTGCCGAAACTGAAACCCTGGTATTTCAAAACCCTAGAATCACCCGACAATGAAGACTTTTTCTATTCGGAGCTTCAAACGAAGATTCCACACGCGAAGGCCCACTCTAATCGACGTTCCAAATCTTTCTTCAGAAGGAAGTTTCTGCATCCGAGGTCAAAATCAAAAAGTGCATAAAGTGCATTTTAAGCCAGTAAACATTAAAAACAAGCCTCGAAAACCAAAAATCATATTGATATTTCTTTGAAGAATTAGAAGATTCAGCGGGAAGAATATCGTGTCTAAAATACGTTGGAATCAGTAGGAAAAATCGGAATCGCGAAATAATCATTTTCTCGCGTTTTCAATTTCCTATATATAGGACTTCAGAAACTAAGAAAAAATCACACCTTCATTTTCTTTCTTCTTCTTCTGCAGACCACGTTCTCTGGTCTTTCTTTTCTTTTTCTTTTCATTTTCTTTGTTGGTTGTGGGTGAGCTTGAGGGAGAAAGGAGGAAGAGTTTTTTTTCCGATTCTTGCCTGATCGTCGTTCTGTTCGTTGCTACGCGTAGGCCTCGAGGTACTGATGTTATTTCTTTCTTCTGATCTTAAATTCCGTCGCTTTTTGTTATGTCTTTCTGTGCTCCAAGTTTTGAGCTTTTTGTAAAACTGTCCAAATAGGTTGATTTTAGTGTCTAAATATATTCTCTTCGTACCCAAGAGTACTTCTAGCGGATTACATTTTGCCGAATGTCGCCGAAATGCTGCCGGAATTCATTTCTGTAGGAAATACCCATTTTTGGCTAAAGTTTCGTCCTTTGGGCTTAAAACTCTCGACTGAGCTTAGCGTTAGTAGGATTAGTCGTCATAATCGTCGTTGGTGTCGACCCCATCTAATTTGTTTTTCGAAATTCTGATTTTGAGTTTCCGAGCTAAAAATATTGACCAAAATACCCCTGTGACAGTTTTCGATCCGATAATTTTTCTGAGAGTTTCCCTGGCCTAGATATCGCCTAAGAATACCTAGGAATCGATTTAGATCGAAGGAAAAGTTCGGGAACCCTATTTTACATAGTGGCCGAAACCTATTGCTTAGGGTACCGTGTCCAAAAATAATTTTTGGGTCTCTATGACCTGAGCCATTGCGTAGCTCTTTCAATTGTCGAAATTTTGGCGCCGGTTTCGTGTCATTCTGAGTTCTGTAGCTCGAGTTATGCTCGTTTTAGCGAACGAAGTCTCCGTTGTCAATTTGTGCCTAAATAGGAACTCTGAAGCTTTAGAGGCTTTCTTTACGATTTCGATTAGTATTAGTAGATCGTGTTGCTCTTAGTGAAGCTTGTGTTGATGATTGTGTTTTATTTGTTCTAGGTTCGCAATTTCCATGCCCAACTTCTACTCACGAAGGTAAGGGTAACTCGGTTTTAGCGTGTCCTTGAGTCTTGCCTGCTTTTATCGCACTGCATGTGTTTGAGATGAAGATGTTTATATTGATTGGCATTGGATTATGATTATTATGCTTGCAATGTTGTATGCTTGCTTATATTGACTGTTTCTGAGGCTTGTGCCAAATGTTTTCTGAAGGCTTCGGCCGAGTAAACTTATTGAGACGTGTGTCTCCGTTTTCTGAGAGGCTTCGACCGTTTACTGGTTTCTGTCATTAAACTGAGTTGGTATGCAATTGAATTGAGTTATGTTCGTTGATAATAGGAATAACATGTGGTTACTCCGAATTAATCATTGGTTTGGGGATTGTTGTTGACTGACTTGGCATATAGGCTTTGGTCCTTAAGTGGCGATGAGGTGGGTGTGGTCCCACGTGATTGTCCCGTCTTTCGAGGCGTTATAAAGTGGCAATGAGGTGGGTGTGGTCCCGCGGGATTGTCCCATCTTTTGAGATGTTCTAAAGTGGCGATGAGGTGGGTGTGGTCCCACGCGATTGTCCCGTCCGGAGTGGCGTTAAGTGGCAATGAGGTGGGTGTGGTCCCGCGTGATTGTCCCGTCTTGAGAGACGTTGCTGATCGATCCATTTTGGTAGAAGCATATAGTTGCATTATAGGGAACTAACACCTAACCCTATGTTGTTGGATTTTAGTTATTAGTTTATTGATATCTGATTTGATGTTATATGTTAGGTTGTCGATATTTGAATTGATGTTATATGTTAGGTTGTCGATATCTGAATTGATGTTATATAGTTGATATATGAGTTTAGTTATGTTGTTGGTTTATTTACCATGATAGGTAGTTAAATTTGAATAGCATGATTTTCTCTTTCATACATGGTAATTGTATGGAGTTAACCCTTTCTATTTGCTACTTGTTGTTTGGGCGCTTAACGCTATTAGGCGATGGAGAGCCTTCCGCTGAAGCTTAGCTGTTCAAGTTGGAGACCGTGATCGTGGGCGGTCGAGTAGAGGTGGATGAAGCAGTTGCTTCTTCCTTTTGCTGGACTATGTCTGAGTTTCTTTCCCCCCATCTGAAAACTCTGTTGTTTAAACTTTATCTCCGCCACTGTTCCAGTGAGCGTACTTATTTTGGAAACCTGCTTACGATATTGTATGACACTATTATTATATGTCGGGAACGGGTTGTTGAATAAAGTATATGTTAAGTATTCAATTATGTTCAGTTGTTTCGAAAAGGAAAAAAAAAATATATATTGTGTTTTCTCAGGATTACGAAATAGTCCTTAGACTTATTAGGTTACTAATGTGACTCCTCGGTTGAGAAATTGGGGCGTTACAATTGTGGTATCAGAGCTTTGGTCTAGAAAACCAGAGCTTTTGGGTAGAGTGTCTGCTTAAGATGTTTGAACTCTGAGACCGATTAATGTGGTGTCAATCGGAGGAAGAGTGTGCTTGATTACTGTTTATATAAATTATTCTTGAAGGTTGTTCGTAGGTGAATAACCTTATGCTAGTTATCGTTAATTATACATTTGATATAAGTATATACATAGTTAGTTATTATAGAGCCTCGTGTTGTTCTGGCCTGAGTATCTGTTGTGGTCTTTGACTGTTCATGAAAACAGGAACAGGAGGTTTCCACAACTGGACGAGACTCAAGGTTCAGACAACATGAATCCGATGGAGCAAGCTATTGCTAACCTGACTGCCCTTATGGCACAACAAGTTACCAACTCCGCTGCAAGGGAGGAAGCTGAAGCTCAACGTGTTGCTACTGCTGCTTTGGTGGCTGCACAAAACCATGCTGAAGAAAATGCTCGTCGTGTTCAGCGTGAGGAGCGTGAACAAGCTGCTGCTCAGACCAGGGGTCTGAACGATTTCAAGCGTCAGGATCCGCCGAAGTTCTCTGGGGGCTTCGATCCGGAGGAAGCTGACTTATGGCTCCAGGAGTTGGAGAAGATCTTCACCTTTCTGCGTACCACTGCAGAGATGAAAGTGGATTATGCGACTTACCTGCTGACTGGTGAAGCTGAGTATTGGTGGCGCGGGGCTAGAGCTATGATGGAAGCCGACCATCAAGCTATCACTTGGGAGTGCTTCCGGGGAGCTTTCCTGGACAAGTACTTTCCTAATAGTGCTAGAGCCGCTAAGGAAGCACAATTTCTGAGACTCCGTCAAGGAGGCATGACCGTAGCTGAGTATGCTTCAAAGTTGGAGTCGTTGGCGAAACATTTCCGCTACTTTCGAGGACAGATAGATGAAGGCTATATGTGCGAGCGCTTCATTGATGGGCTGAGTTATGAGCTGCAGAGGGCGGTGCAACCGCTAGGACTGAATCGCTACCAAGTGCTGGTGGAGAAGACCAAGGGGATTGAGGCCATTGATAATGCAAGGGGAAAATTCCAAGGTCAGAACAAGCCTAACCAAGGAAATGGAGGTCCGACTAGGACTAATCAAGGAAGAAATGACAAGGGTAGGCATTACCAGAAGAAGCCGTATGTTCGTCCTCAGGGTCAGGGGACAGCTTCTGGTTCTTTTTATCCCACGGGTGGGAATGCTATTGCATCGAGACCTCTAGCAGTAAGTTTGGACGGTGTGACATGCTTCAAGTGTAACCAAAAGGGACATTATGCCAGCCACTGTCCCGAGGGTCCTCTGATGTGTTGGAACTGCAACAAGCCAGGCCATCTCGCTAGGGATTGCAGGATTCCTAAGGTTGAGGATGCTGCAAATGTTGCTGGGGCTAGGAGGCCCACTGCTGGTGGAAGGGTCTACTTCATTAGTGGAACTGAAGTTGATGAAGACGAGGGTCTAATCCACGGTAACCGCGAGATCCCGGGTAATTCCCTTATCGTACTATTTAAACTATGGTGCTACACCTTCTGTTATAGACTTAGCTTGTGCGACGTGGTTAAAACTAGATGTGACAGAATTACCATTCGACCTGATAGTATCTAATCTTGTTTCATAAGGATGAAACAGTAGAAGGAATAGAAGTTAAGAGACGGATTCTGATGAGAGGTCGTATGAGTTCCAGGAGTAGGGTAGTATCTTTTGCAAGGAGGAGTGTGAGAGAGCGAAAGGATAATAGAGGTCCAAACTTATTAAAGGTATAGTAGACCTTAAGTCTGAGAATTCTTGTCCTAAGTGGATAAAACCTGGAGACTGTCAGACTTTGGATAGTAAGCTAAGGATTTGATTGACATAGGGGTGACAAGGTTAAGAACGGAAAGTTCTAGCCTTGAGTTGCAGACTGAAGGTTGTTATTTGTGAGAGAGTCACCAAGAACCTAAGGGCAAACGAGACCTAGAGGATAACTTAGAAAATGTTATGTGAGGGAATGGCACTCCCGAGTTCCTCTGACACCAAGTTTCGAGGACGAAACTTTCTTTTTGGGGGGTAGTATTGTAAGACCCAAGTTTTAAGCTTAGAATAAGTGGAAGAGACTTCCATTTACGATTAGGCTTGATGTATCGCGAAGGAAAAACCTGAACAAGAGTTTATCGGATGAAATAAATTTATGAAGGAGAAAGTTCAGGAAAAGTCTAAGGATTGTATCAAAATCGATAAAAAGGTATAGCACGATCGATTCGCTTAAACCTAGGATAAGAACCTTAGGAAAAGACTATGTTCCACCCTTGGAACACTATAGTAATAAAATTTCCAACAATCTTCCACCCTTGGAACACTGTAGGAATTTAGTCCAAAAATCTTCAGAGAAATGTTAGAACTTCTCTTTTTCCATATATCACAATCGTTTCGAGGCGAAACTCTAGGATCTACGAACGTCCGATTCCAATCATCGGAAGTTTGCCGAAACTGAAACCCTGGTATTTCAAAACCCTAGAATCACCCGACAATGAAGACTTTTTCTATTCGGAGCTTCAAACGAAGATTCCACACGCGAAGGCCCACTCTAATCGACGTTCCAAATCTTTCTTCAGAAGGAAGTTTCTGCATCCGAGGTCAAAATCAAAAAGTGCATAAAGTGCATTTTAAGCCAGTAAACATTAAAAACAAGCCTCGAAAACCAAAAATCATATTGATATTTCTTTGAAGAATTAGAAGATTCAGCGGGAAGAATATCGTGTCTAAAATACGTTGGAATCAGTAGGAAAAATCGGAATCGCGAAATAATCATTTTCTCGCGTTTTCAATTTCCTATATATAGGACTTCAGAAACTAAGAAAAAATCACACCTTCATTTTCTTTCTTCTTCTTCTGCAGACCACGTTCTCTGGTCTTTCTTTTCTTTTTCTTTTCATTTTCTTTGTTGGTTGTGGGTGAGCTTGAGGGAGAAAGGAGGAAGAGTTTTTTTCCGATTCTTGCCTGATCGTCGTTCTGTTCGTTGCTACGCGTAGGCCTCGAGGTACTGATGTTATTTCTTTCTTCTGATCTTAAATTCCGTCGCTTTTTGTTATGTCTTTCTGTGCTCCAAGTTTTGAGCTTTTTGTAAAACTGTCCAAATAGGTTGATTTTAGTGTCTAAATATATTCTCTTCGTACCCAAGAGTACTTCTAGCGGATTACATTTTGCCGAATGTCGCCGAAATGCTGCCGGAATTCATTTCTGTAGGAAATACCCATTTTTGGCTAAAGTTTCGTCCTTTGGGCTTAAAACTCTCGACTGAGCTTAGCGTTAGTAGGATTAGTCGTCATAATCGTCGTTGGTGTCGACCCCATCTAATTTGTTTTTCGAAATTCTGATTTTGAGTTTCCGAGCTAAAAATATTGACCAAAATACCCCTGTGACAGTTTTCGATCCGATAATTTTTCTGAGAGTTTCCCTGGCCTAGATATCGCCTAAGAATACCTAGGAATCGATTTAGATCGAAGGAAAAGTTCGGGAACCCTATTTTACATAGTGGCCGAAACCTATTGCTTAGGGTACCGTGTCCAAAAATAATTTTTGGGTCTCTATGACCTGAGCCATTGCGTAGCTCTTTCAATTGTCGAAATTTTGGCGCCGGTTTCGTGTCATTCTGAGTTCTGTAGCTCGAGTTATGCTCGTTTTAGCGAACGAAGTCTCCATTGTCAATTTGTGCCTAAATAGGAACTCTGAA
This sequence comes from Lotus japonicus, assembly GCF_012489685.1. Taxonomy (NCBI): domain Eukaryota; kingdom Viridiplantae; phylum Streptophyta; class Magnoliopsida; order Fabales; family Fabaceae; genus Lotus; species Lotus japonicus. The sequence goes on along the minus strand of NC_080046.1, from coordinate 58,148,932 downwards.
GCTTTAGAGGCTTTCTTTACGATTTCGATTAGTATTAGTAGATCGTGTTGCTCCTAGTGAAGCTTGTGTTGATGATTGTGTTTTATTTGTTCTAGGTTCGCAATTTCCATGCCCAACTTCTACTCACGAAGGTAAGGGTAACTCGGTTTTAGCGTGTCCTTGAGTCTTGCCTGCTTTTATCGCACTGCATGTGTTTGAGATGAAGATGTTTATATTGATTGGCATTGGATTATGATTATTATGCTTGCAATGTTGTATGCTTGCTTATATTGACTGTTTCTGAGGCTTGTGCCAAATGTTTTCTGAAGGCTTCGGCCGAGTAAACTTATTGAGACGTGTGTCTCCGTTTTCTGAGAGGCTTCGACCGTTTACTGGTTTCTGTCATTAAACTGAGTTGGTATGCAATTGAATTGAGTTATGTTCGTTGATAATAGGAATAACATGTGGTTACTCCGAATTAATCATTGGTTTGGGGATTGTTGTTGACTGACTTGGCATATAGGCTTTGGTCCTTAAGTGGCGATGAGGTGGGTGTGGTCCCACGTGATTGTCCCGTCTTTCGAGGCGTTATAAAGTGGCAATGAGGTGGGTGTGGTCCCGCGGGATTGTCCCATCTTTGAGATGTTCTAAAGTGGCGATGAGGTGGGTGTGGTCCCACGCGATTGTCCCGTCCGGAGTGGCGTTAAGTGGCAATGAGGTGGGTGTGGTCCCGCGTGATTGTCCCGTCTTGAGAGACGTTGCTGATCGATCCATTTTGGTAGAAGCATATAGTTGCATTATAGGGAACTAACACCTAACCCTATGTTGTTGGATTTTAGTTATTAGTTTATTGATATCTGATTTGATGTTATATGTTAGGTTGTCGATATTTGAATTGATGTTATATGTTAGGTTGTCGATATCTGAATTGATGTTATATAGTTGATATATGAGTTTAGTTATGTTGTTGGTTTATTTACCATGATAGGTAGTTAAATTTGAATAGCATGATTTTCTCTTTCATACATGGTAATTGTATGGAGTTAACCCTTTCTATTTGCTACTTGTTGTTTGGGCGCTTAACGCTATTAGGCGATGGAGAGCCTTCCGCTGAAGCTTAGCTGTTCAAGTTGGAGACCGTGATCGTGGGCGGTCGAGTAGAGGTGGATGAAGCAGTTGCTTCTTCCTTTTGCTGGACTATGTCTGAGTTTCTTTCCCCCCATCTGAAAACTCTGTTGTTTAAACTTTATCTCCGCCACTGTTCCAGTGAGCGTACTTATTTTGGAAACCTGCTTACGATATTGTATGACACTATTATTATATGTCGGGAACGGGTTGTTGAATAAAGTATATGTTAAGTATTCAATTATGTTCAGTTGTTTCGAAAAGGAAAAAAAAAATATATATTGTGTTTTCTCAGGATTACGAAATAGTCCTTAGACTTATTAGGTTACTAATGTGACTCCTCGGTTGAGAAATTGGGGCGTTACAATTGTGGTATCAGAGCTTTGGTCTAGAAAACCAGAGCTTTTGGGTAGAGTGTCTGCTTAAGATGTTTGAACTCTGAGACCGATTAATGTGGTGTCAATCGGAGGAAGAGTGTGCTTGATTACTGTTTATATAAATTATTCTTGAAGGTTGTTCGTAGGTGAATAACCTTATGCTAGTTATCGTTAATTATACATTTGATATAAGTATATACATAGTTAGTTATTATAGAGCCTCGTGTTGTTCTGGCCTGAGTATCTGTTGTGGTCTTTGACTGTTCATGAAAACAGGAACAGGAGGTTTCCACAACTGGACGAGACTCAAGGTTCAGACAACATGAATCCGATGGAGCAAGCTATTGCTAACCTGACTGCCCTTATGGCACAACAAGTTACCAACTCCGCTGCAAGGGAGGAAGCTGAAGCTCAACGTGTTGCTACTGCTGCTTTGGTGGCTGCACAAAACCATGCTGAAGAAAATGCTCGTCGTGTTCAGCGTGAGGAGCGTGAACAAGCTGCTGCTCAGACCAGGGGTCTGAACGATTTCAAGCGTCAGGATCCGCCGAAGTTCTCTGGGGGCTTCGATCCGGAGGAAGCTGACTTATGGCTCCAGGAGTTGGAGAAGATCTTCACCTTTCTGCGTACCACTGCAGAGATGAAAGTGGATTATGCGACTTACCTGCTGACTGGTGAAGCTGAGTATTGGTGGCGCGGGGCTAGAGCTATGATGGAAGCCGACCATCAAGCTATCACTTGGGAGTGCTTCCGGGGAGCTTTCCTGGACAAGTACTTTCCTAATAGTGCTAGAGCCGCTAAGGAAGCACAATTTCTGAGACTCCGTCAAGGAGGCATGACCGTAGCTGAGTATGCTTCAAAGTTGGAGTCGTTGGCGAAACATTTCCGCTACTTTCGAGGACAGATAGATGAAGGCTATATGTGCGAGCGCTTCATTGATGGGCTGAGTTATGAGCTGCAGAGGGCGGTGCAACCGCTAGGACTGAATCGCTACCAAGTGCTGGTGGAGAAGACCAAGGGGATTGAGGCCATTGATAATGCAAGGGGAAAATTCCAAGGTCAGAACAAGCCTAACCAAGGAAATGGAGGTCCGACTAGGACTAATCAAGGAAGAAATGACAAGGGTAGGCATTACCAGAAGAAGCCGTATGTTCGTCCTCAGGGTCAGGGGACAGCTTCTGGTTCTTTTTATCCCACGGGTGGGAATGCTATTGCATCGAGACCTCTAGCAGTAAGTTTGGACGGTGTGACATGCTT